>NC_058409.1:91880566-92001067 GCF_002201575.2 Neomonachus schauinslandi | reverse complement strand
GGGGGGGGGGGGGGGGGGGGGGGGGGGGGGGGGGGGGGGGGCGGTAAGGGGAGTAGTTATCCAAAGGAAAAGTCTAGGAGTTACTACCAAAAGAAGAATTGGATGATGGATAGGCAAATAAATGCCCAGACATCTCCCACTTATACAAGGTCAGGAGGATGGGAGCCCAGAGAGGCTGGAGCCCTGACCTTCTGAGCTGCCTACAGTCATCTTGGAGGAAGCATGTAGAACAGTCTGGAGGAACATCCCCTCCTGAAATCCCAGCTAGCTATGGACTTTGGTCTTTTTTGGAGGGATAGGCCCCCAGAGATGATATAATAATCCTTGGTTTCTTTATACTTAGAAAACTACAATATAATTTTCTAAAGGATCTAAGAAAGCGGAATTATCTCCTAAATAGCAATATTTGCATCCCTTAAGGCTCAGCTAAGTACTTAAGTCTCTACATTAAAAAAAAAAAAAAAAAAAAGGTAGACTCAGAAATACAGTTGGATTTCAGACTTCTGCCACTTCTCTTTCTTGGGAAGTCATTTAATCTCTTGGACTCTCAATTTCCTGATCTGTAAAATGGGGATTATTTATAATGTTCATTTCATGGTATTTTTTTGTGAGGATAGAATGAGTTACTCCTTAACACAATGCTGGTACCTCAGAAAACTCATTGAATAGATGCATTGCCATCTCCAGGAGTAGACAACAAACTTAGCCTTGGACTAGAGAAGGATGTGCCTAATGTCAACCAGAAAAATGATTGTTGTTCTTCTTGAAGGGCACATGGATTAGTTAGTAGATATCCTTCATCTTCAGTCCACAATGGAACACTTGAAAGTTTCTCACCTTTTTTACATTTGGTGTGATGTTATGATAGCTAACATGTGTTGGCACCTAGATCTACTGCTGTTGTGAATACCTTACATGTATTAGTTTATTTAATCTTCACAACAACTTTATGATGTAGCCTGTTGTAATCCACATTTTATGTATGAGGAAACTGAGGCACAGAATAGATGAGTAACTTCCACAGTATTGCATTGCTAATAAGAAGCCATGCAGAGTCCATGTTCTTGATCTCTACTGCTTCATCCTATAAAATAGTGAGGTCATCTTATGAAGTGCATTGTACAGATGTGCCCACTGCATATTTAGTGGCTCAACAAACTGAAAGAGGCCCAAAGAGTTAGCTTGCCCAAGATCTTGTGGCTAGTCAGTGAAAGATTTCAATGTAAATTGGACAAACAGAATATGCAGCATGGTTTAGCCCAGGCCAGTATTCTCCAGAACATTTCTACTTCCTATGCTGGTTAGTATGTACTTTACAATTTTCTTCCTTTCTTTCTTCCTTCCTTCCTTATTATTTACATATTATTAAAACCTACATGTTTTTATAATTTCTCTATTATCACTTATGATTTATGTATGTATGTATGTATTAGCCATATATAATTTATTTTTCTGCTTGTTGGAGGGAATGGAGTTTTCCAGAGTTGAATGTCTTCTCAGCTATGTACTTTGTGTATGCAGACATAGTGACATGTCTACTGCAAGAAATGCCTTCTGTTAGAACATTTTTTTCTTTTTCATTTTGGTAAGACACAGCTTTCAGTAAGATCTGATTTACAGGACACGGTAAATTTTTAAATGATGAAGTTCTTTATAATATAGTAAACTAACAAAATTATACCTAGGAACCTCTTTTCTCCCCTTCCATCTGCACCTCGATCTGGAAATCCAACATTTTGAAGGGGCTTGGGGATTTGGACACATCCCTAAAGCATCTCAAAAAAGGAATCAACCCACACATATTTATTGAGTATCCTGGTCAGGCAGGGCTCTAGGGAGTGGGCCTGTCCCTTGGTCCTGGAGGACAGGGGGCTTATGGTCTAGTTGGTGAGACAGTAAATATGCCCATGGAAATGTGGCCAATTGCTACAGTCACTGCAATGAGTTCAGAGCACAAAAAATACCCAGAGGAGGTAGGATTTACCACTACTAGGGTCTGTATCCTGCCTCCACCATTTAATAGTTAGCTGACCTTGGGTGAAGTTCTGTGATTATTATGACTCAATTTTTCTTCCTATAAAATGGGGCTAATAATAGTACCTATCACAACTGTGAGGACCAAAATGAAATAAAATAATATATACAAAGTCGTTAGAACAGTGCATGGCACATAACAAGCATTTCATAAATGTTAGGTATTATTGTCCTTGTCAATTCTGTGGTTTGGGAATACCCAAAATATTTCACAGAAGAGGCAAATCTGGGCTGGATCTTGTCTACCTTTATCAGTGTCCTATTCCAAGGTCTAACATTGTCTCAAGCACATAACAGGACCAGGCACACAGTAAGGTCACAGAAGTCGATCATAGGAAACTGAGTAGGGCAGCGCCCAGCAATCGTATGGTGGCTCCATCAGGAGGCTGACAAATCACTGAGTCCCACTTCCCCTTCCTCCTACCCACGTTAATTTGTAGCACCTACTCCTTTTTGTGGGCCTCACCTCCGCCAGTGCATATGGCCCAGAAGGAGGCCCCTCCGTGGGTTCTTTAGCCAGCACAGCACAACTAATCCTGATGTTTAGCAGGCTGCAGGATTCCAGATTCCAAGAGCCTACTGTGTCCCTTGCCAGAATCCCAGATTCCAAGCAAGGCGTTGGGGGCACTGGGAGTGAGACATTCCTTGATGCTGAGCTGGAAGCCACTGCTTCACTCTAACCTCTTGGTGCACGGAACTTTTGTGTGTTTCGGGGACAGCATCTTAAGGGCTCTGGGAGGATGGATTTCTCGCTGCCTCCAGGGGAGGAACAAGAACTCTGTTGTCCAGCTCTTTTTACTTCCATCGTCAAGTTTGACCTGTTAGAATCAACAACATCTCATGAACCACAGAGAGAAGGGGAATGGGGTTCAAAGAGGCCTTCTCCCTCCCTTGGGCATTCTCACCAGAAAAGGCATGCCCTTTTATTCCTGTCCTACAACCTGTGGGTGTGGGTTGGTTGTCACTTCGGAATGGTTTCAGCCTGGAATCTTCCCGCCTCGGAGCTACCAGGTGGCCAGCCTATTAACAATAGCAACAACAACAACAACTGACATTTATTGAGGACTTCTATGTGCTGAGGCACTGGGCCACCAGCTTTATACACTACATCTTATTTAATCTTCACATGGCTCATTTCCCAGAAGGGGCCCTTCAGATTCCCCGAGGTCAAGCAGCTAGCTCCAGGCCACAGCATGGAAGAGTGCCAGAGTGGGGATTTGACCCAGGGTAGGCTTGCTCAAGCACCTGCAGGAGTCGGTGTGATAGCAGCAAAACCAAGAGGACCTACTTCCTAGCGGTATTGTGAAAAGTGGTTGAGAAAATGCATGTAGAACATGTAGCACAGGACCTGGTACATAGTCCTATCTTCTTAAATACTACTCCACCTTCAAGGATCTTTCTGCCAGTTTCTTCCTACTCGCAGCAGCTGACTTCTCCCACATGTGGCTTCTGCTTCCTCTCAGAGTCATCTATCCATGGCTTCTCCTCAGGGCGTGGGTCACTGCCTTCTCCCTAGGGGTCCTGCTTTAGGACTGACATGAAGGATTTGATTTAACTACTCTCCAGGCCTGGGTGCCCCCGCTGGCTACCCATAAGATCACCCGTGGGCCACTGGCCACCCAGGGAACACTGCCCAAGTCAAGCGTTGGCCCTGTGCCCAGGCGATTGTGGGCAGGGCAGCAAGATGATAGGGATGAAGTGTGAAAGGACTGTGTGCAAAATGGCGGGCATGAGTAGAAGCATGCCCAGGGCCAAAAGACCGCAGGCTGGCCTTCAAGGAAGCCGGTATATCCTTTTGGTTAACTGCAAAGGCTTTGGAGAAAGACAACTCTGACATTAGGTCTAGACTGTGCTGTTTATTAGCTGTGTGAAAGTGGGGAAATCATTTCGTTTTCCCAATATTCAGTTTCTTCTTCTGTTAAATGGGTGTACAATAGCACCCACCTTGGTTTGTAGATTTACGTGAAAGAATGTAGAGTCCTTAGCACAAGGTACACAGATTGCTGTCCTTCTGTCATTGCTATTATTAATAAGGTGAGCTCACAGCTCGGATTGAACACAATTCCAGAGGTTTTCTTATGGACAGAATAGTTGTGAAGGCAGCATACTTCTGTATAAATCCTGATTTCATATGTACTGGCTGGGTTATTGGGAAAGTTACCTAAACTCATTACTCTAAAATGGAAACAATATCCAACTCAGAGAGTTAATGTGAGAAGTAAAAAAGAAGGAAAAAAAAAAAAAAACAGAACAGAAAGAATCCATGCAAAGTGCTTAGCAGAGAGCCCATCATTGGTAACTATGGCTCTGATTGTTATTGATTTTATAGATCCTACTAAGCATCACAGATGAGATGCAGGAAGTGATAGGTTGAGATTTGGTCATGAACTTTGTTTTCAACAATTCAGGTTCATTGTTGAGAGTAACAGAGAGTTGAGTATGTTTTCATTCTAGTTTACTTCAGCATATTAGTGCTTAGGCTTTAAGTAGAGTTATTTTTTAAAGAGAAGACAAAAGGCATACTTTTCTAAACCCATACATGAGAAACCGAAGTTAAGTGATGTTATGATTCATGATTCCCAGTGAGTGGCTGTGGAAAAATCCAGAGAGAGGGAAGAACCTTGACTTATTGCCCCCATCGCCTGTCTGCCATCAGTACCCACCATTAGCACAGAGGATTGATCAATGCCTGGTTATTTGGCTGGCCTTTGAGAACCAGAGACAGGTTTAGGCTGACAATCAAAATAATGACTATTACTGAAACTACTGATAGCTTTGTTGCTTCCGAGAATTTGTAAAACTCCTCATTTTGGGATCACATTAGAGATTCCAAGATGCTTATAACATAAAATGACAGCCACTCAATGCATTTCCATACTTTAAGGGGAAAATACAGATATTTTTCAAAGGCATATTAGCAAATGCCAGAAGAGCAAAGCCAAAGAAATCTCACTTTTTGACATCCTGATTGGGAGGGTGGCGGGAGGATTTTATGGGACTTTCATCTTTTTGCCTTTACATGGTCCTGCCTACCTCCGAACTGGTTGCCGGCTGCAACTGGTCCTGTCTGCCCATTTTGCTGTTAGTTCCTGACTTCGGAAGAAGGATGAAGCAACCCAAAGTGGTCCAAAGCAGCCACAACTGCTGTGTTCCTGTTGTGGCAGGCCCTGTGCTCCACACCTAACCACGCATTTGCCACTAAAGCCTCCAGCAACCCTGGGAAAGGGGCTACGCTGCTGGTATTGCACAGGCAAGGAAACAGAGATGTCAAAGTGACACGGACATGTCCCACATCCACACAGCTGGGAAGTGTCAAAGCCAGAGTCTGCATCCAACTGTGTGTGTATGTGAGTGAGTGTGCATGGGTGCATGCTTGTGTGGGTATAGAAATCTTGTGATCCTGATACAAGGACACACTGTCTTCTTTGTTCAACAAACATTGAAGTGCCTAATGAATACCTGGCCCAGCTTCTTTACAAGTAATGACCAATATAGCACATTTAGAGGTGCCCTGCCCACGCTCTTGGCCCACCCAGAATATATATACCTGCAGCTTTGGTGGACATTTACCATATATCCTGATCTTCCTACTTCTTTCATTCTCTGGACTTTCTCTGGCTGCAAGAGAGAGCCCAGTCCACCTACAAGGCCAGCTAGAAGTGCTAAAGTCTTAATGTCCACGGGAGCAACTTTCAACTAGTGAGAGGCTGGCATTGGTAAATAAACCTCCCAGGTTCCTCCTCCCTGGGAGGGAACACCTCTGATGTGCAGGTATGCTCTATACAGTCTCTCAGCAGTTCCCAAGCAGAATTGAGCCCTAATCATTACCCAAAGCAATAACCTTCTAATTGACACTTCCTTTACTTGCCTCCTATTGTGTCTCAGGTAGGCCAAATGGGCATTTTCCCTGGACCAGCCACTCAATGGAGAAGTAGTTATTGATTATTCATTGTTCATCAAAAATTATAGGCAGTGGTACAGGTAAGATCTGGCCACTGTGCTTGAAGATTTTAGAAACACACCCACACAATGGAGATGAGGTCACAGGTGGGCATGTGGCAGTTTGGAGGCTATTGCAGAAATCCAGGAGAGAAATGATGGTGGCTTGGTTGAGGTCAATGGCAATGGTGTGGGTGTTGTCAAATTCTGGATGTATTTTGAAAGCAATGCAAAGAGGTTTTGCTGACAGACCAGGTGTAAGATATGAGAGAAAGAGAAAAATCAAGGATGCTAGCACCAGTTCTTTCCCCCTGAGCAATTGGAAGAACAGAGTTATCGTTAACACAGATGGGAAGACTACAGAAAGATGGAAAGACTACAAGCAATAGGAGTTGAGAATTTGACCTTATGTATGGGATGCCTATTAGTCATCCACATGAAGGTCTGGAGGAGAGAGCTGGAATGTAAGCTGGAAGCTCAGGGGAGAGGCCAGGGAGGAAGATTGGAGAGTAGATGAGATCATGGAGGGAGTCTCTAATTTCAAGGGAAGTACAGTCTAGTGGAGGAGATGGGCATCATTGAGTCACGCAAATAAGTCATCCTAGACCATGATGAATTCTGGAAAAGGAAATTGCAATGACTGTCCTTTGGGGGACACAAGGATGCAGCAGACCCTGTCCTAAAGAGATTAAAAGGAGAGAGGCTTTTATACAAAAGGGGAACACAGCTATGTATCAGAAAACAAGAAAAAGCAGCTGATAACAGTGGGAAATGAGTCTAGAAAGGTGGGCATGAATCATGAAGGGCATTGACTGTCAAGAGGAAGAGTTTGGGCTTATCCTGTGGGCAGTGGGGTGTCACCAAAATGGGTGATTGACATGATTGGAGCTGACCATTAGGCTAGGTACTCTTGACATTGAAGAGGCAAGAGATGGGAAGCTGAAAGACCAGTCAGTAGGGCTTGGTAGGAGGAAGGGGAGGAAGAGATGGATGAGGAGATGTTTAAGGAGGAACACAATTTGACAACAGGTACCAAAATGTTAAGTGTGCATTTGTTAAGTACTACCACTTCAAGAAGAAGACTGGGAAAGAGGTGTATATCAGAGGTGCAAGGTGTACATAAGAGTGATTACTGAAACACTGTCTATAAAAACTGAGCATAAAGGATCATCACTGAAAGACTGATTAAATAAACTGCAATCCACCCATAGAATGGCATGCTCTTCGGTGATTAAAAGGCATGATGTATATCTGCATTCATTGGCATGAAAGGAACACACAATTTATTGCTGAGTAAAAAAGGCTGTGAAACAGCATTTGCCATTTAGCTCTATTTTCAAAATGATATCTTTCAAATACCATTCATGTACATACATCTAGGGAGACCTTTGAACATAATGTTCATCAGAATCTCAGTAATGGTTTTCTCTAGATGATAAGATTCGATGGTGTGTTGTTTGTTTGTGGAGGAGGCAATTTATGTCTTTCTGGATAGCATAAATTTTCTGTCAAAAACTTGTAATAGTTTAAACAAAAGACATTTTCTGAGGAAGTCGAATAGACAGTACTTAAGTTCTTGCAGCATGGCCCCAGGTCTACAGTGTGAGCAGGTGGGTCAGCTGACCTCTTCTTTGGGTCTTTGAGCCACTCTCTGAGGGAACTTTGGTCTGGAGGATGGGGAGGGATGCCTGAGGTAGCATACTCAGATGGCCTGGTGACCTTCTCCCCTCTTCCAGGGTCTTCCTGAGAGCAATCAACAAGTTCGCAGAAACCATGAACCAGAAGTTCCTGGAACACACAAACTTTGAGTTCCAGGTGAGTGTGAGGCACCCAGGGTGTGCTTTGGGGTACCCTGGCAAGGTGGCTGTAGCATCTTGGGCTGATTACTCCATCAGACACATCGCAAAGCACACGTAAGATATGCCAGTGTCTCTGGGGGTTTCCACAGAGGGGGTGTGGGTGAGGAGGGAACCAGGCCCTTGATTGAAACTCAGGGTTTGGAACCAGGCCCTTGATTAAATAAATAATCATTAACTGAGCAGCATATGCAAATGTGACTGTATAATGTATCCTATGCTAAAGAGGAGATTTGCATTCATCCATTGTCAGAGTGGGTACCACCTTCTAGAAACGTATCGCATTCTTTTACTGTTCTTACTCACTGGAGCTAGCAAAACAGGTACTCGCAGACACTGAAAAATAAAAGCTCACTGATACATTTCTGGGACTTCATGATTCCTTCAGAAATCACTTTTAGGACTCAGACAAGACCTGGGGCCTCTGTGAGATTTGGGGGCCTCAAAGCATGTCCCTGGGGCAGTGACACACATGCTCAAGGCCTAGGCAAGAAGAGCCAATTCCTCAAAGCCTTGTGGAAAAGCCCAAATTGCTACCTCTGGCTGGTGATAGAGAAGGCCCCTGAAAGGGGATCTCTCCTCTGGGAAAGTCCCTGGCCCCCAGGATCTCTGGCAGTGCAAGCCTAGGAAGTTGCCAGTGAACTGAGGCAATGGTATTTTCTGCCTGCTCATCTAAGGTGTTCGGTTCCAAGCTAGGCTTTGGCCTGTGACTAGCTGAGCAACCTCAGACAAGGCCTGGACTGTGTCCATGCCTCAGTTGACTGATCAGTAGGATGCTCACAATACCTACTCTGTTTCATAGGGGTTTTACAGAACTGGCATGTGTCAAGGGGCTTGCTGGGAGAATTCACTGTAAGGTTCTGCCGGTTTTCATTCAGATACTTCCTCCTGAAAGAGACCTCCCCTGACGAGTCCTCTTTGAGGATTCCCCACTGATCCCATGTTCATTATGTGTTACCACTTAACCTGTTGTAGTCTCTTCATAGCACTAAATATTATTTGAAATTATCATTCTTATTTGTCTACCAGCACAATTTTTTCTCTCTTTCCTCCGGTAAAGTGTGAGCTTCATGAGTATGAAGACCTTCTACTGGCTTTGTGCCTGACACGTAGTAGGTCTCCCTGGGGAGATGCTGCCTGGGCTGAGGCCTATGAGACCCACTCTGCTGGAGAGCACCAGCCTAGAAGCATTTAATCAACATTATCTCCAAATAAGATTCTCTCCCACTATCTTGCATTCAAATAAGGCATCTGCACTATAATGATGACGATGATACGAAGAGTAGCTGCCATTTTATGATGACTTATGTGTGCAGATCTCATGAGAAGCATCCTCGGGCATTTTCTTTCTCAGCCCTGACAACCAGACTACAAGTTAGTTACTATTACTAGTCCTTCTTCTGCTGGAAGGATGCGGGAACGGAGAGCCGGAGGTGATGAGCAGCTAGCCTGACGTGCAGATAGTGACGCAGCATGGCAGTGCAGAGTGGAGACCAGAGCGCCGTGGCGGCTGACCTCCCAGCTGCAGATCACCACCGCCACGTGCCCGGTAGGGAGTCTCCCCTGCACTGGCTTCACGGAGAGCTTCGGGCTGAGAGTTAATACATCTCTCAGGTGGAAACAAAACATGTCACTTTGGCTGTTTGAATCAGAAGAAATGTTTGATCCCCTTCCAAATGTGGACCAGATGCCTGCAGGCTTCAGGTACAAGATGTTCCAGGAAGCTAATAAGGACATTGCTTTTTTCGAGGGGCAGCTTGGAGCAACACACCTAGGGGCCAGCCGTGAGGCAGTGTTTGGGCCATAAAATTGATGGCTGGTTTGCCCATCTCTTTCTGAGGGTGGTGACACTTATAGCCTCAGACCTGGTTTCCCGACTCTGGCTGTCCTCCATGGTCTTAGGGGCTACTTTCCAAGAGAAGTGCGGCTTCTGTCTTTTCATGCCATTCTTATAGGTTTTATCCTGTTTCCCTGAAAGAAAATCTGCATCTGAGAGATGCCCAGAGAAGTGGGGGTTTCATACATAGAAGGTTTGAGCTTATGAGCTGTGTGGCTTTAGGCAAATTACTTTACTTCTCTGCCTCAGTCTCTTCAACATCAAATTAAAATACTAATTGCAGCTACCTCACTGGACTTTTGAGAGGATTAAGTGAACTAATTCATGTAAAGCACTTAGAACAGTGCCAGGAACATGGTAGCAATTTAATAAAATGTTAGCTCATTATAATAATTGTTATCATTTTGATGATGATGATGATGGTCCTAAAATATGTCAGGTCTGGGAACTCATATGTCAGTCCTTGATAAACAGGACAGTAGGAAGGCATCTTTCCGGTCACCACACATTGCTTAGGGCTGTCACACCCACAGGATTTTATAAAACAGGAAAATGGCCAATATTACAAAATGAAATAAGTCTCTTTTGCTAATGAGACCTCCATAGATACTTGCTGAAAAGTACTCAAGAACAGGATCATTTTTCCGCCTTATCTTTGTTCTTCTACCTTCTCCTCACCCCGTGCAAGAATGGATTTGTTCTCTGTACCCTGCCTGGAACACGCCTTGTTTCCTTCTAACAGTTTCATTAATTATGCATTTAATATCAGCAGGAACAGCATCCATCACTAAGAGCTGCTGGCCTTGGCAGCCACTGTCCAGAGGAGGGGCAGGTGCAATGAGATTATCCCTAATATCTTTTCTGGAACTGTGGTTTTATGATACAAAGAACAAAAAGCAAGAAGCTCTATGGGTGCCACTCTGCAGATGACAAGACCTGGGAATTACAGAAATGATGTTTTCTGCCCAGGGCTAAAATAATTTGCATTCCCAACCCCCATTCGGGAGGCTGGGCCTTGGCATTCACATCCATTTGCTGGTCAGGGAAGACCAAGAGAGAGGATTTCAAATGCAACTCAGCAAGGATTTCTGTTTAAGAGCAATTCTCATAGGTCCAGACTATTGTTAACACGCTATGAGGAACTCAGAAGCAAAGCAGAACACTGCCCTGCCCTCAAGGATCTTAGAGTCATGATAGTAGGCTGTGAATCCATCTTCTAGATTCCAAGCTTTTCAAGGTGACTAACCTTTATTAGGCATCTCCTTAGGGCATAATCCTGTTGGGTTGGGATCTACCCATTTTACCAGTGAATAAACTGAGCTTCAGATAAGTGGTTGACTCTCCTGTTAAAGGTCATCTAAGCAGGAGCTGCTGGAATTCAGTCGCTGTCCTGTCTGCAAAGCCCAGGCCCTTTCCACTCTTCTGCCCTGTCTTTTAAAAACAGAGTGCCTTTCAAATCTAGGAGACAGCTCTATTTAGCTCCAGAGACACTGTCTGCCCTAGTTAGCTCTTGCTGGCCCTGGGATAGAGAGCTCTGCGATGATTGGCTGTGGGATTAGACTCTCCATATTGGGTACTCTGATTGGCCAGGAATCCATGGTTACACTTCCGATGTGCTCTTTGGCTCCAGGAAGATTGTTTCTGTCTTAAGCAGCTGTCTGATTACTACTAAGAACATTCTCTCTACTTGGGAAGCTGTAATTCGCTCTGCATTTGGTAATTCCAGCCTTGGCCTTGAGGCATTTCTGGATCAGCTTCTGGGCATCAGACTACCTTGGGATCATTTTTGAACCTGTACTGGAGACCCTGTGAAATGAAAAGGATATTCCAGGATATTCCCAGCTATTAATGGAGGACTGAGGGCAGGCTTGGTCTCTATAATAGGAAATGTAACTTGTAGTGTCAAAAAAGGTGAGAGAGGGAGCACATACCACGCAGAGCACCCATCAAAGCCTTGAAGAGGCTCACAGCACCCCCCAGGGAGGATCAGGTGGGACAACTTCACCACACAGAAAGATGGTCACATGCTTAAGGACAGCTTCTTTGGCCATAGCTTGAGGGCCCCAGACAACCTCTGACCTGATGTTCCTAACCCAAATCTATGATTGGAACCTTTCACTCCCAAAATCAGTGGCCTCCTTAGAATGCCCATGGCAGCCATGGCTTTGCAGCTCAGAGACATGTTAGCAACACTGTGCTGGGTGCTTTATTTTTTTTTAATGGAATTGGGGTAAATAATAATTTGCAGCTACTGTGAATCTTATAGGATCAAATCCTTGAGTGTCTGTTGTAAGGACTGTAAAAATTCAGATGACCCAGTGGAAACCTGGACCAACAACCAAGGCTAAAGGAAACTGAGAAAGGAAAGAAAAGCAATTTTTGCAGAAGAGCAGAGTGGTTAAGAAAGAAGTTCTAGAGAGAGATGCACTTGGATTCAAATGCCAACCTTGCCATTTTGTAGCTGTGTCACCTTGGGCAAGTTATTTAACTTCTCTGGGCCTCAGTGTCCTGATCTCCAAAATGGGAGAATAATACTACAGAGATCATAGTGTCTAGGGAGGAGTTAACAAGAATGCAGGGGGAGTGCTGGGCTCATTAATGAACTCATTCAACAAATGCTTGTGAGCACATGCTGAGTTAGACACAACGCTAAATACTGGATATACAACAGTGAATAAAAAGAGGGGGTTCTTGCCTGCAAGATGCTTATATCCATTAGAGGAGACAGGAAATAAATTAGTTCAGCTTAAAACATGTCATAAATCCTGCAAACAGGGCATGATGAAGGTGAAGGGGTGGATCTGCGTTAGGGCAGAAGTTGGGAAGGCTTCCCCGGGAAGTGATTTTTGGAAGGTAGCTAGGCTTACCACTAGACCACCACTGGCCATTTAGGAAGTGACTGTTGAACTGCATTCGCAAGATGAAGTAGGAGTTTTCTCAACAGTGATTTCCTCCTCTGGTCCTTATAACTCCCTCCCTTTACATACTATTAGCCTCATTTTTCCAGCTGAGGAAATGGAGACTCAGAGGGGTAAGGCAACTGCCCATGCTAATAGAGCTGATAATTGGAGTGGAATCCTGGAAGGCAAACTTACAGTGTCTATTCAACAACAAAGACAACAAACAACCACAAATTCTGCATAGACCCCGTGTCTAAAGGATTCCAGCTCTAGGAATGTATACCATGTTACAGCCTCTCATGGACAAAAATGTATAAACAAACATGTTGATTACAGCACTGATGCCAAAGGAAAAAAAAAGTTGGACTCAATCTAAATAATTTAGAATAATCTAAATAAACAGGGAATTGGTTAAAATTAAAGTATATCCTTATAGCAGAATACCATGCAGCAATAAAAGGCAGTGAAGTAGATCTATATAGGCTAATATGGACACATCTGCAAGATATATTGGTGAGAGAAAAAAGCAAACTACAGCAGACTATTTTTGAACTGTCTATACATGTTTGTTTATACATAAAAAATTTGGGGAAAGAATATCCAGGGAACTGTTAATTTTTTTTTTTTCTGGCGAATTAGACTAGGGTCCAAGGTAGGATAGAAAATAAACTTTTTATCATTTAATCTTTTCTATCATTTAACTTTTTTGACCATATGTGTATTAAATTTTCAATTTTTTGAGAGTTAATTGAAAATAACTAAATTCTAGTTATACCCACTAGCAGTATGACTTTGGGTGGTCATTTATCTGGATCTCACTGTTTATATCTGTGAAATAAGGGAGTTGGAAGAGATGAGCCTTAAAATTATTCTAACTTTCTGTTGTCCTATTCTTTCAAAATACTAAATCCCCAATCAGAAGTCACCTCACCTCTTCCCCCAGGGAAAAAAGACCTATGTGTGTGGCTCAAACATCTTTGGCTTCCCTGAGCCAGCTGAGTTGGGCACTTAGTAGAAATACCACCAGGCAGCTTGGGCCAGGGAGGAAAGAAAAATCTGGGCCTTTTGAAACAACTGGAGAATTTCTCTAACAATATGGTGATCAATAAATAAATATTTCCTAGAGCCTTGCTACATTCAAGCCATTTAAGCCATTGTGCTGAATATGGCATTAGAGATACAAATAAGTGGAACACAAGACCCTTGTTTGTGGAGCTTACAGTTGGAAAGACAGGGCATTCAAATAATCTACGATCAGCACTATAGACAATGCCACCACTCTACTTGCTGAGCACTTGACATGTGCCACCCCTGTGGTGAATGACTTCATGCTCATATTATTTTACCCAGAACTTACAACAATCCATGATGGTAGTTGCCCTTATTTTCTCCATTTTACAGGTAAGGAAAATGAGGCTCAGAAAAGTCAAATAAGTCACCAAAGACAACCTAGCTAGTAAGAGATAGACCTGGTATCCACATCCTAGTCTGTGAGATGCTGATGCTTGTGCTCCTAACCACTGGATGATGCTGTCATGGAAATTGAGTGGAGCACAAGGGAAGGTGTAGAACAGAGGACCCACATCTGTGGTTGCGCCTACTAAGAGCTACTCAGATTCAGAAGGGTTGAGCAGACCTGTCATGCCCTGCCATCTGGGAAGGCTTCATGAAGGAACGGATCTCGAACTGGGCTCTGATGAAAGAATAGAACTTAGGTGCAGTAAGGGAGCCAAGCCAAGGAGACCAGGATGCTCACATTATATCTATGGAGTCTGAGCAGACCAGTCCCCTCTAGAATAGGCAGTTTGTTGAGGGAGAAAACACTGGAAATTTAATGAGGTCTGAAAAGCCATGTTAGTGTCCTTTGTCCTGGTTCTTTGGGAACAAGAGTCAAGGAAGGTTCAGAGCAGAGGCATTATGAGATCCAGAAGTATCTGGCTGTGGCCACTGCTCACCTCTCAGGGCATTGCATAGAGCCACTCACCATGACAATGTTCCCTCAGTTTCAGAGTGGGTCCCACATTGCTCTATGGGGCAAAACTGGGCAGAGGCTGTGGGTGAGACCCTTAGGAGCACCATTTCTGATCTACTAAGAAAAAAGAGGCACGGGATCTATGATCTCATGGCCCGCAAAGATCTTCAAGGAGGGAAGACAGAGGAAAATCAGGTCCACGCCTAAGGATATACCCCAGAGAATTAGAAACTTACATCCACACAAAAACTTGTATGTAGAAATTCATAGATGCATTATTCATAAGAGCCAAAAGGTGGAAACAACACAAATGTCAGTCAGTGGATGAATGGGTAAATAAAATGTGGTATATCCATAGGATAGATTAGTATTCAGCAATAAAAATAAATGAAGTGCTGATACATGTGACAACACGGATGAACCTTGAAAACGTTATGCTTAATGAAAGGAGCCAGACATGAAAGGCTATATATTTTATGATTCCATTTCTATGAAATGTCAGAGTGAGCAAATCCACAGAGACAGAAAGGAGATTAGTGATTGCCAGGGGCTGAAGGGGAGGGAAGAATAGGGAATGACTGCTAAGTGGTGATGGTTGTATTACCTTTTGTGAATATACTAAAAACCATTAAATTCTATACTCTAAAAAGTGACTGTTATGATATACGGATTATATCTAAATTTAAAAAATTAGGAATGGGGTGGCAGAGAAAACATTTTTGAAGGACTAAGTCAGAACAGAGACTAGCAAGAGGCTCTAGGTTTGACATGTTTGTGTGTTCTCAGATGTGTTAGGGAAACATTTCTGGAATTATTTTTGAAAGCAATAGCAGTTCAATTTGTGTTGTTCTATATCTATTTCTTTTTGTATCCTGATTACTCTTCGGAAATTTCCTAAAATCAGGAATTTCTCACATTCAATATAACCCTTTCCATGTCCTTTGACCAGGTTTTCTGTTTCCCTGGCTTGTTTTTTCATGTGGTCTTAAATGTGAGGAGGTGTGAGGTCTGGGTTTAGACCAAAGCAGCACATTTTCAGAACCTGCAGGTCATGGGGGCATGAGGAAGAAGGACAGCCGAGTGTGTTTGGATAAGCAGGGTTACTACGGAAACAGAAGGGCTCGAGATGTGATTCTAATGGTTTTGGGAAGCCTTTGAAGGACTTTAAGGAAGGGAGTGATAGAACCCAACTTGTTTTAAAAAGATCCTCTGGTCTCTGTGTGAAGAGTTGACCTAATGGACGCCACAAGCTGGGAGGCTGCTTCACTCTACACCGGGAGCAGCTTGGTCTTTTGGACTCTGGGAGATAAAGTTTCAAGAAAGAAAAACTTAGGGTGCCTGGGTGGCTCAGTTGGTTAAGCGACTGCCTTCGGCTCAGGTCATGATCCTGGAGTCCCTGGATCGAGTCCCACATCGGGCTCCCTGCTCAGCAGGGAGCCTGCTTCTCCCTCTGACCCTCCCCCCTCTCATGTGCTCTCTCTCTCTCAAATAAATAAATAAATAAATCTTTAAAAAAAAAAAAAAAAAAGAAAAACTTATCCCGCCAACAGAATGTGAGCTGTATGAGGGTAGGGACTGCCATCTGCATAACCACCCCCTATGCCCATATGATGACAATGGCTGGCACAGGGAAGGGGTTCAATAAATATATATTAGTGCATCCTCAGCCAAAGACTGATCACGGTGTGTAGAAAGAGTCCTGAGCCTTGATCAGAAGGCCTGAGTTCAAATCCCAGATCTACTGTATATATAACTAAGTGACCTTTGGAAAAATACTTACCCCCCCAAGCCTCAGTCTCTTCATCTATAAAATGGGATGAATGATAGCTACTAAGTTTTGAGAGATGAAAGGAGGGATATATGGGAGAGTACCTGGACCATGGTAAAAATGAAGTACTTGTTTTCTTCTATCTGAAACTGGAACCACAAGCCCATTTGAAAGTAATACTCTGGGCAGCAGTAATGATGTTATCAAGGGTAGAACTGCCTTTTACTTAGTCTTGGCCATCTGAAACCTCCAGTGAACATCTTTGAGTTAAGGATGAAGGTCTCAATGGTGAGTGATTTCTTTAGCTAGTGTTACCCTTCCTCTTGTCAGTGTTGAGGGGGGCTGAAAGTGGATGAGCTTTGTCCAACAAAGCTCTCCCCCATCTGTTCCTTGTAGGGCCTTGGCATCTTGTGATAATAGCCCTGAGCGCTCAAGGGGCCAGGTTGTACTGTTTGCTTTGGTACCAAAGGAATCACTAGATTAATGAAAAGAACAATATGGCTAACAAGTGCTTCTGAGCCCTTACAGAGAATCATGCCCTGTACATGTATCATCTCCTGGCATCTTTACTGCGGCCCTCTGCAGTGGGTACAGTGCCCCTTTTGCAGATGGGTTCACTGAGGCTCCATCTCTCAGGTGCTGTAGGTTGTACCAGTGTCACCATCATGGCATCTCATCTTTTGGAGCACTTGCCATGTGCTGAGCCCTTCGTTGGCTCTATTTCACCACGAGCCAGTAGAGTGGTGTTTAGTATTAACCCTTGCGTTTAGCACCAAGTGATCATGTAAGGGTTAAAATTACAGTAAGTCTGCATATAAACTAGGCCCTCAGAGATTCTTGAACTCCAACGAGCATCACAGTTATCCAGTGTGCTTGTAAACATCCAGCTTTCTGGGGTCTGATTCAGTAGGGCTGGGTGAGGGGCAGAGAATTTGCATTACTAACTGGT
Source organism: Neomonachus schauinslandi (assembly GCF_002201575.2). Lineage (NCBI taxonomy): Eukaryota > Metazoa > Chordata > Mammalia > Carnivora > Phocidae > Neomonachus > Neomonachus schauinslandi. The sequence goes on along the minus strand of NC_058409.1, from coordinate 91,983,812 downwards.
TCCCAGGTGATGCTGATGCTGCTGGTCTGGGGCCATACTTTGAAACCATTGAACTAAGGGGAAGGAGAAGGCAAAATATTCTAAGACAGAATGGGTTGCAGGCTGGTCCTGTGAGCTGTTAGGTGGATTAAGGAGGACTTCCAGAGAGGCTGAGAATCCCTGAAATACATAACCCTCATCAACCTCTAATTCTACCAGGGCACTCAGCTCGGGTGAGTTATTTGTCTTTCAAAACATAAAATGAAGCAATTTTTTCAAAGCAGCCCTAAAATCCCTCTCCTTGCCCTGTCATCAGAGAGGGGACGTGGTCAATGCCTAGAGAAATCCATCCATTGTTCTTGCTTTGGCCGGGATGTTCATTTCGGAGTCAGTGCCAGTTCGAAAATTGCAGTGCACAGAATGCAATGGGTTCTGTCACTCTCTTCTGCCATCTTCATAAATTATTCACACTGCCCAGCATTTAATTCACTTTCCCACTGCGGACCCTCGCCATAACTGTTCTTTCTTCCTTCATTTACAGCTGTGGAACAACTATTTTCATCTGGCGGTGGCTTTTATCACTCAGGACTCTCTGCAGCTGGAGCAGTTCTCGCATGCCAAGTACAACAAAATCCTCAATAAGTAGGTTGCCCGTTTGGGTCTCCTGAAGTGGGGGTTTCATGAGAATTTCGGAGATGGAGATGGAGCCTGAAGCAGATGACATGTGTTGTTTCTCCTAGGTACGGGGACATGAGACGGCTAATTGGCTTCTCCATCCGTGATATGTGGTACAAGCTGGGTGAGTAGGCACATGCGTCTAGACAGACACATCTGCACATGCCAGGCTCCTTCTTGAAGACCATCTGTTGGAGGGCCACGGGGGTTTCAGCAGTGGGAGCTTGAAATAACAGTTTATCACTGTGTGTATCCCGGGTCCTTGATAAGTGCCTGATGAGAGAGAATGCCCATCCCCACGTCCCGCCCCCAAACTGGGTCTGCTTCTGCTTGGTGCCTCTGAGGGCTTAAGAAGTCAGATTGGAATTTACAGAAAGGAGGAAGGGCAGGGCTGCTGTAGGAACTTATATCCTCACATATCACAAATACGCTTCCTGCTGAGTGGTGTGCCACTCCGCCTCCAGCTTCGTCGGTGATGTTGTGATCTACACACGACCCTCCAACCTCACAGAGGAGAAGTGGTTCTGTGGAAGATGAGGGTCTTTTGTGACATGATGTGAGCTGGCAGGTGACCTCAGAGGCCACCCCTGTCTCGGGGAGCTACAGAAATCATGGGTGAACCATGTGGTACCCCTGGGAGGAAGGAAGGGGAACTGGAATCTGGGAGACGTTTACTGAACCTCTGAGTCAGGCCTGCGCTAAGTAGGTCTTATTTAACCTTCACATCACCTCCTACAAGATGGAAAAACTCCCCCTCCATTTATTGATCAGGAAACTCAGAGAGGGAAGTAACTTGCTTGAGATCAAACAGCTGCAAGGCCCAGAGCTTGGTTTGGGTCCCGCAAGGATAGGGGCCACACACCTTGCTCAAGGCCTGAATCTTGCTCCATAAATATGTGCTGAAAAGATGAATGGATAAATGGACAGATTGATGCAGAGTTATAAGTAAAGAGGTATTTTCATCTCCAGTTTGTGTGTGCCCTCCTTGATCCTCTGCTGCCAAGTTGCTCTGCCCTGGGCTTGGACAGTGACCCTCTTCAGGGGAGCCACTTACAGGGATTGTGCTTATTTTAGGGGTTCAAACTAAATGACCTCTCCTGACTTTGCTTCTTGCTTTCCCAGCCTTCTTAGTATCTTTCAGTTCTCTTTGGATTTCCTGGACAGCAGTTTCTTGCCCTTTCCATCGATGTCCATTTGCTGCAGGGGAAGCACAGTGGACAGACTATCCGTCACTGCTCTGTGCTCACTGGCAGCACCAGACTCGGGTTGAGAGCACACACTGGTAGCAGAAGGGCTACGGATTGCTTTACAAAATCAAAGGGAGAGGCGGGCAACCAGGCCCAGAACTGACTGCCACATCCTGCCTTGGGCCTTATCCTGTCATTTACAAGCTATGAGGTCCAAAGCAAGGGGATGGAGTGACACTGGGCATAATCTGGGGAAATAGCACCTTCTCCCAGGGTGCTTATGAGTTTCATAAGAGCAAAAACTAGGAGAGTGAAGCCATGGAGGCCACGCCCAGGTCAGAATTTTTATCATTGTTTTCCCCCTTGCCCCATCAGGACAGAGCTTACTTTTCCTGTTCTGGCTCTTTCATCATCAACACCAGACCTGTATCACTAGTGTCTGAAGGGCAGGGCCCAGGCAGGTAATGTCAAAGAGGGAAGGGGCCGGGGCATGTTAAACACACAGACATCCGTAAAGCCGGGTACTGTCAACATTTGGAGTTGGATGGTTCTTTGTTGTGGGGGTACTCTGTGCACTGCAGGATATTTAATAGTATCCCTGACCTGTACCCACTAGATGCCAATGGCATCCTCCCTAGTTGTGACAACCAAAAAAGTCTCCAGGCATTGCCAAATGTCCCTGGGGAGGGGGAGAGGAATGTGCAAAACGACCCCTATTTGACAACCACTTCTGTAAAGACATACTGTCTCTGTTCTCTTTTTCTAGAAAAGCATGCCTTCCTCAGTCTGTCTTTTATTTCTCCACTTTGGATAAGGACAGGGATATAAAAAATATTTTATGTGTCATTTGCCATTACTCTTTAATAGGAAAAAACAAAAAAGCATGGCGCACGTGCAGACCTACCTGGTAGTTGGCACACGGCCACAGGGTCAGGAGTATGGGAAGAAGTAGCTGGGCCTGGAACAACGTGAAGCAAATGTGCCCCAGCTAGAAGGGGCGGCTGCTGTCCTCGTCTGGTCGATTGCTGTCCCATTCGAATGCAAGGCTAATGATGTCTCATCTTCCAGTTTTTCAAAAGAAGCCAAGAAACACAATTTTTAAATGTATTTCCAGTTTCTGAATATTGACGATAACTAATTGGAAGTTTTTAAAGCATTGAATATGCCCAATAAAGCATGGGGCCCAGATTTGGTTTGTGTACGAGTTTGCACTCTTTGCTTTACGACAGCAAAGACGAGATACAGCTGGGGTGGACCTTCTTTCCCACACCTACAGCCCAGGCATTGCCAGGATTGCAAAGCAGGGATTTGTGCTTTGTTTGTCTCTAATTCTTCCACACAGCCTGCTCTTTCCAGAATGTCCTTCATTGCCGTTGTTTTGCACACAGAAGATTTTATTTAGATATAGATTATGTTTTGGCAGACGTTCCTGCACTCCCAATTATGCTGATGAATGAAAAGATGTTACCAAATATTCCACCTGCTTAGAATCACAGAACATCAGAGCTGGAAGGGCCCTTTAGAGATCATATTGTCCAGAATTCTTCAAATGTTTATTTTTAGCGGAGGGCCAATAAAAAAAAGAATCTCATGCTCAATACATAAATTGGTTGAAAGCCAAGCTATTCTAATTGAAGTGGGGTGGGGGGCCCAGAGCCCATTATAACGGGCCACCCCTGAGCTCCCATGTAGACCCCTGAGGATTTTCTGGGGAGAAATTCTGAAGCACCTCCGACAGGTCTAGTCCAACCCACCATTTTACAAAAGAGGAAACTGAGACACAGAGAAGTGAAGAGAGATGTACAAGGTCCTATAGTGCTTAAGAAGCAGATTCAGGGCAAGGACCCTGGCCTGGGTATCTGTCCTAAAGTATCACAGAATCCTCCCTGTTTGCAAATACCTGTAGGATGAATTAAGGAAATTAAAAGATGTACTTGTTAGGGTTTGGAGTTCAAGAAAGAGAAACTGACTATGCCTGCCTTAATCAGAGAAGGTACTTAATCAGAAGGGCAAGGAAAACCAGGCTATGAAGGACAGGGCCAGAGCCACTCTAGGATCCAAGGCAGGTGGCATAACTTTGCCTTTAGCATGGTCCATTCCTGCATCATCCTGCTTGAAGTTCTTGTCTCCAGGGGACATCATTCTATTGGCCTTCCTCCACTGATGGTCCCACCAAGCCTACATCCATTGAAGGAGGTAGAGTTTCCCAAAGTAAGAGGTTTATGGAGTTGTAGAGAGGTCAAAGTCACAGATGTCCACTGCATGGAACAAGAAGTAAAGGATGCTTTTGCAAAGATGGCCACCCTCCTCACCCCTTGGCCTGGACTTCCAGAAAAAGGAAAGTATATCAGCCTGAAGGGATTTTCCTGTTACTTATTAGTTGCATAGCTGCCTTCTCCTTGCCTGTCTCCTTCAGGGGTAAGAGAACAGACAGAGGAGGCAGAGTGAATGGGTAATTCCCCATCCCCACCCACCCCATCTTGTGTTCTACTAGATCTTGGCATTAGCATGCTTTCTCCTAGTGTGCTAATGAAGTTAAGCTGCTAATCCAAACCAGGACCAAGCACTGTATACACTAGAGATGAATGTAGTGGGTAATAATAGGTTTTAAAGTACAATCCATGGAATATCCAAGACCAAGTGAAACTTCAAAGCCATTTGTGGCAGGCACAGCTGAGATCCCACACAATAGCCATTCTTCCCTTCTTCCTGCTTAACTAAATCCTGTTTTTGTTTTTTTTTTTCATGACATAATTTGCTCAGTTAACAATGTCTTGTAGCAGGTGATGACCATGTGATCCATCTCTGTCCAAAGAGAATCAGCAGAAACAAACTTGTTGGGGTTTCAGGAAATCCATGTTGTCCAGTTAAAACTAAAGGGAAAGGGACAAATTCAGTGAACACAACACATGTTTTGCCCATAGTCCTCCCCCGTCTTCCTTTCTGGAAAACAACGAGCTGCCTGGAGGTGCACTAGCCAGTTTGAAACTATAAAGATAAAAGTCATATGATAAAGATGGAGGAGTAGCTCTAGACTGACCATCTTTAGACTCCTTGTTAAGGGAGAAAGCTAAAGCAGAACTTACTCAGTTTAGCCATGGTAATCAGATGCCTGTTACATCCCTAATTGGTATGTCATCTAATTCAACCTACCCCCCATTTTATAGGTGAGCTCACTGAGGCCCAGAGAGGCATAAGGACATTCAAGGTCAACAACAAATCAGTGACTCAGCTGAGGTGAAAGAACCTGTCTCTTGATCCTAAGTCCAAATGTTCTTACTAATATTTCTTTTCAGAATATGCAAATTATTTTCAAAGAGTGTGAAATAGCAAACTGTTTTTCAGAGACTATGGATAATGAGTAAATCATAATGCATGTTAACCTTTTATATTTTATTTTAATGCCCAAAGCAATCAGGGCGTCATCACCATGATCATCAGTATCATCATCTTCTTCTTCTCATCAGGAAAGATTTGAGCAATCCTATGATTATGAGATAGCTTTTTGCAAAGATAATCTCAGGCTTGAAGATTATTCAACGTTTTTCAGAGAAAAGCCTAGACAAATATGTGTGTGCATGCCTGTGTGTGTGTGTATGTGTGTGCGCTTTTGTGAGAGAGGGTACATGCGGGGAGGTATTGATGGAGAGAAGGACCACATCTTGTTACTAGGACCAGGCCACTAAAGGGTTAATACCATTGTGTTTTTGGATCTTGGGACTATGCCAAATGGAATGTACTTTTCCTGATAGTGTAACATCATAACATTTGATTTCTGCTTGGAGTGAAGCAATGCACATTTTGCCAAAATGACTGCACTTAACCATTCCACATTCACTTAGGTTAACGTCAGGCTGCTGTGTTAAGAGTCTTTGTGAGAAAGAAAGACAAATTCTAGTGACTGGCATCATGGCCTTGTATGTAGGGAGGTCACTCCTGGCAAAGCTGTGAGAGCAGGGGGATACCTGCAGAGCAGAAGCCTGTAGCACCCGGGAAGTCTACACAGGATGCCTGCCTCCTGAGTGAGCCCAGGGTGGCCTGGGTGAGGAAGAGTGAAGAACCTTACTCCAGAGCAATATTGTCCTGTGGGACTGGAATGTGAGCCACCCATCTAAATGCGAATGCTCTGATGGCCACAGGTTTTTTTAAAGTAAAAAGAAATAGTGAGATTAATATTACAATATATTTTATTTAACCCCATATTCCAAAATCTTATCATTTCAACATGTAATCAATACAAAACATTGAGATAAATTACTTTTGTTTTTGGTTTCCCAGAATTCATTCTTTGAAATCTGTGGGCTTTTCATACTCACAGCACATCTCCGCTTCGACTAACCTCAAGTGCTGCAAAGATACATGTGGCTGTACCTTCCATATTCAGTAGAATGACACTGGAGAATGAATGGGATTTATTTGTGAGGACAGGTGGGTGTAGGGTCCATCGTGGAAATGGGGTCAGGGAGAGGGAAGGGGGAACATGGTGGCCAGGGGACGGCACACATGCAGGCCGGAGGAGGAGGGGCAGGCCATGGAGGGAGGGCAGGCATGCAAGAGGAAGAGATGGGTCATGGAGTGGGAGCATCGGACCAAATGGGCCTGCGGAGCTGGGTCCCAAGAGCAGCAGAATCCATGGAAGGATTGTAAACTGTGGATCAGCATGGTCAGATTGGGGCTTTTCAAACAACTTGAGGACAGATTATAAAATATTTAGATAGGATAGAGAACAGTCAGGAGGGTCGTGAGTGTCCGCCATGGGAGAGAAGATAAATCCATCCTGACTCTCTCCCCATGCCTGCTCTTTACTCTGGAGGTGAACAAATAAACTCACAGGCCTAAAAAGTTCCATGAAGAGCTCCAGGGAGCTCCGTGAGCTGGAACATGTCTTTGCATGTTGCTTCTTTCAGAATCCAGAAGAGGCTGAGCTGATCGTTCTCACCATCATCACCAAAATCACCACAATCACCATTAGTACTTCCTGAGCCTTTCTAATGAGCCAGACCCTCTGCGGAGCCCTTTGTTTATATTAACTCTTCTAAGCTTCTCAACAATCCTACCAGGCAGGGATTACTTTTATCTCCATTTTACAGATGAGATAACAGAGGCTCGGGAAGGTTAAATGACAAAGCCACACAGCCATGGAGTGGCGGCAGTGGGACCCAATCCAGGTTGTATGGCTCAGTGGTTCTACAGGCCTGGAAGGGATCTGGAGCCAGGCACATGCTGGATGATGAGGAGCAAACAGACTGCCTGTCTCGGAACAGTGCCAGAGAGGAGCTTCTCCAAGCCCGAGTCAGAGCAGCAGAGATCTGGGTTCTTCCCCTTTTGAACTGAATGAGTGATCTTTCCATTTCAGCCCAGCTTTATTTCAGAGTCCTCCTCCCTGTTCATTTCAGAGTCTGTGCCCACCTTTAGAGAGCCATATACTCTCCGAAAGAGTGCCCCTACTGTCCCTATCGGCCTCGCAAGGTCAGCGACGTGTTCCACTCCTCTCAGCAGGCTCGCAGTGATGATCTCCTTCCTTCCTCCTTCCCTCCCACCTCCCTTACTCCCTCTTTCTTTTATGCCAGGTCATCTTCTTAGTGCCCTCATACCCTTTGCGTTCAGTCTTATAGTCTCCTCCTGAAAGGTGATAGATGAGGCCATTGTACAGATTAGAAAGCCAAGCCAAGGAACACACAGGACTCCTTTCCACCCACACACTGAAGCTCTTCTCTGCGCTCCCATTACCACCAGAGCCTTTCCCAGAGCCTATGTAATTTGGCATTTGGATTTATCCTGCTGGCTTACTGGCACTTTAAAAGCCTTTTCTAATTGGTATCTGTTCTCAGTGAGATTCAACCTCCATTATATGAAAAAAGACCCTCTTACTGATTCCTTGCCTTGCCTTTTTTTGAATACAGCAGCAGGTGTGTCTCTTGAATGAGGATTTTTTCCCCCCAAATGAGTTTGCATTCAATTAGCTACAAATATGTTCTGTGTGTGCGCATGCACACGTGTCTAAGTATATAAAGACACACATACATGCACATTCAGATTATTTGAACACAAAATCCAATGAGCTGAAATTCCATTTTTGATGTAAATGAGTAAAATTTCTTCATGAAGCATTGTAAGGGGCATTCAGCTCACACTGTATTTAGAGATCAGCATCTCTCTTCATTTTCCCTATTCTTCCAACCATCTCTTCAACTTACTGCAAAGAATGCAGGTCAAAAGTATCTTAAGAAATCCTTGGTCTACAGCATGTCCGCTCTTTATTTTAAACCATCTTAAATATATCCTTATCATAGCCAATGCCCTCCAGTATTCTAAAGGCCTTTGTTGCATAAGCAATTTCTCCATTCCGTGGTGGCTTATCTGACAGTTTCCCATTTACTTTCTACTTATTATTGCACTTGACTTTGAATTTTAAAACCCCACTGTGGGTTTAAAGGATCTTGAAGGACAAAATAAAAAACCTAGATTAACAATTACTATAAACCTCTAGAAAGTAAAAAAGGTTTTTTTTTTTTCTTTTCTATTTGGGCCAAAGCAAAGGCTTGAAGCTCAAGTATAATCCAAATGCATCATATAATGAAGCAGATATCCTGGAAGAGTGTCTTTATATTTCACTCAACTCTCTGTCTGACTTCACTTCATTCTCACTAACTGAAGATAGTCTGAGGATGATGCCTTTTTTATCTGAATTCTGGGGGAATACTTGAACATTAAGCCTCATTTAGACTGAATGAAAATTCATTTTCTTGCTGCCTTCCCTCTTGGCTCCTTTTCTGAGCTTTAATTGAAAGCAACAGCACCGGGCTGTACACCATGCCACCTGAGTTTCTGCACCCCCAGAAGCTCTCTGCCCCAGGTAAAGACCCCCAGTGTTTGTCCTAAGAATGGAGAAAACCCGGATGGGATTCTTAGGCTCTGAGACTCAGAAGAAAGAGGCAGCTGCTGATGGAATAGCCAGGCGTCAGCTTCAATGAGAGGGCTATGTGGATATGCTTGACCTCACTCCCCAGGAAGTCCCTGCAGCTTCTAAGTGCCCCTCTTCGTGCCTCTTCTCTGCCACATCTCCTGTGTGTATTCTCAAGAGTCTGCTTAGTTCTGCTCAACAAGGCTGCCCTCAGTGGTCCATTCTGGTCAAACATCCGAAGAGCAATAGCTAACATTGTGTCAGGTATGCCACGTGGCAAGCACAGTTCTGGGTGCTTGGGAAATAATCGTCCATGTATTCTCCACAATGACCCTATCAAATGAATACTATTATTCTCTCATGTTATAAATGAGGACACTGAGGCCCCAAGCGGTAAAATCAGCTTGTCCAACATCACATAGCTAGTTGATGGTGGAGTCAGTTTATAAATTCAGGCCATCTAGCTCCAGGATCGGTGCCCTTAACCACTGGGCCACACTAGCCATGCCCCCGGGTGCTGATTCTTCCAGGCTCTGTGCTAAGTAACACACAGGTGTATTTTCACATGGTCTTCTCAACAAGTGGGTGTTGCTATTGCATTTTTATAAGATGCATATCCAAGTCATTTAGCTCGTGAGTGTAGGAGCTAGACAAATTTATTTCTTCATTCAATAGACATTTATTGAACATCTAAATGTCCTATACTCAGTGCCACAGATACGGAGGTGAGAACAGACATTGTTTCACACTCTCATGAAATGGGGCAGGCAGACATTTATCATATTATTCCACAGTGAAGCCATCATTGCAAATTTGGGTGAGAAGGCCCAACACAAGAAGCCAGTGCAGGGGTTCTGACCTCGCTGGGGTTGGAGGGCATGTGCTGGGGGCTTTCTCAACATATCCCCTGGGACCCATCCAGGGGAATCCAGGTGACAGTGGGGGTACTGGGGCACAGACGGGGAAAAAAAACTATTATCAACAAAGGAGTAGTGTGTGCGTAGGCCTGGCGGGGGAGGACACAAAGTGAATTTGCGACCCTGGAAGCAGGCCAGCATAGCTAGAATGCCAAGAGCCAGGGGAGGGTTGTGGGAATGCCTTGCCATCCATCATTCCATTGGCCGTACAGTTCCCTCAAGGGGAGGGATTCCACTGACCCTACTATTATAGCAGATTCTTAGCAGCAAATTTTGCTTTTCTTGTTTCATGAAACAGTTGCTAAAAGCATGTTCTCCAGTCTCAGAAACACGGTTTGTGATATGAGCAGGCATAATTTCAAATATCTCTGTGATTTGCCGTCACTAACATAATCCGTCAGGGCTCCATTTGCCAAGGAGACCATGCAGGTGAAAACCCTTGTAAACAGCGATGTGCTTTACACGTACCCATGTTATTATCCTTAATAACAGCTCGTTCTGGATGATGCATGAACCTCTTACAGGAGTTAATATATGGAAAGCGTTCAAAATGGTGCCTGGCTCCCGTAAACAACTATATAAGTGTTAACTATTATTTCTACTATTCTGCCTCCCTTTTTTTTTCTTTCCCCAGGCTTGGTCTGAGGAGGATCTGTGCATCACAAAAACTGTTTTATGTGTCCGTGTTCCTCTTCTCTTACAGGCCAGAACAAAATCTGCTTCATCCCAGGCATGGTGGGACCTATATTGGAGATGACACTTATCCCTGAGGCTGAGCTCCGGAAAGCCACCATACCAATCTTCTTCGACATGATGCTGTGTGAATATCAAAGGAGTGGGGATTTCAAAAAGGTAAAAAAAATGAGGCTGGAAACTCATGCCATCCTCCCTAATCCCTAGCCCATTTCCCTATAATAATATCCTCGTTCCATCTGCCTGGGCTTCATTCAGGGGCTTGACGGTAGGATAGGGACATTATTCATGTGCCCAGAATGACCTGGCAGATCGGATTTGGTCACCATGCTATCATGCTTTCCTGCCCAAGGCCAAGATTAAAATGCACTTTCTTGCTGTGGATCAGCTTGGTCCCTTTCTCAATAGTACAAGTACCCTACTTCCCTACCCAGGAGTTCCCTCAGGGTGTGTCCGAAGAGCCCACCGCTCCCACCTGCCCCCATCTTGTGCCTGCCTCTGTCCAGCACTTTCTATTCTGGGACAACCTGGAAGATTGATATTGTCTGGAAAGGGCTGACCCTCCCAGGAGTCATACTCAGCCATGAGTCAAAATTGGCAGCGGATGGTGTCAGAGGCCCGTTGCCCAGGAGAGACCTGTGGAGCTGCCATGGCAATAGGAAGCTTTCCCCAGCATGGAGGGAGTGAGCAACTTGCATGAAGCACAAGTATCCTTGGCCAAGTATTTTCATTGAAAAGTCCTGTCAAGCTTGACGAACAAGGACCACCTTCTCAGCCCAGTCACTACAGAAGCTTCTGACGGTGCAGTAGGCACCCATTTCCATGATAGGTTCCTGGCAGTGTTCGGTAGTTTCACCCAGTTCAGGAAGGTTGGTGTTTAAGTCTTGTCAGGCTGCCTTAGTGGTTCCCTCGGATCTTGACCCCCTGTCCTCTCCGCCACACCTTCCCATCTGGTTTTACCCCTAATGGGCTCTTCCTCCTCCTCCCCCAGCATTTCTGCCTCTCATTCTAGACCATCTCCTGCCACCAAACCATTTCCCTTAAAACAGGTACTTAAAAGGCAGCAGGTTCCAAACTGCCTTTCCTTAAAATCCTTACAGATCTTACCCCTTTCTTGCTTATTGGCTCTCTAATCCTCACCCAGTAACGTCCAAACCCTTCTGCCTGTGTTCAGGGCCCTCCTTGCTCTGGCCTTCGGTCAGCCTTGTCAGCTATTATCCCCACCTCTTTTCCCACCTCACCTGTTCTCTAGCTATTCCCACAGCTCACCTGAATTGGGGTGCCTCGTCAGCATCTTCCTCCGTGTGTTTCTCCTTCCTGCTACTACTCTGCCCCGTTCACAGTCCTGCCTGCCAACACCTAAACTCCTACTGATCCTGCAAAGTCCATTGCTGAACTGGGTCCATTAAGAAACCTTTCCCTCTATGCCTACATCATTTTATCTCTCTGAGGTATGATGATTATATACTGCCTTGCCTTATACTCATTCCTGAGTATTCTCTGCATCTTCCTCATCCTTATCTAATAAAAGTTATGATGATGATGACAGAAATGGCTGCCATGAACTGGGTGCTTACTATGTGCCAGGCACTATAAGTACTTTCCCTATTTAGTTCATATGATCTTATTTATTGCAACCCTATGAGTTAGGTAGCATGATCATACCCATTTTAAAGATGAAAATATTGAAGCCTAGAGAGGTAAAATCACTTGCCCAAAGTCATACGTCAACAAAGAGATGGGGCAGAGACTGCAACACGCAAGTCACTATAGTCCCCAAACCATGCTGTGCCTACGACATTATCCAGTCCCTGGTATTGTCACAGTAAATGTTGGCTGACTAAAAGAATGAATGGCATTCTCTCCAGCAGTGGTTTCTCAGAATATGTTCCATGGAGCACTAATCCAAACAGATGCTCTAGGGAAGCGGGTTTTGAGGCTGAATACCTTTGGAAGCCACTGCATATGGTAGCCCCTCTTGGAGATTTCCAGTGCACATTAACATAGTCAAAGCACTGAGGCATTCCACCGTAAACAGACCTGCTCAATTTCCCAAACTTATTTGTGCAGGAAGTATCAATTAGCTATGCCATTCTGCCAATCACCTTGGAAAACATTGTTCTAAGGGGAAAAAGACACTACAGGTGGTCCTCAACTTACACTGGTTCGATTTACGATATTTTGACTCTACGGTGGTATGAAAGTGATATACATTCAGTAAAAAAACCTTACTGTGAATTTTGAATTTTGATCTTTTTCTGGGCTGGCAACATGGAGTAGATTCTCTCTCGTGATACTGGGCAGCAGCAGTAGCCCTCGCTCCCAGTCAGCCACATGATCATGAGGGTAAACAACTGCTATACTTAGAGCCATTCTATGCCTATACAACTATTCTTCTTTCACTTTCAGTATAATATTCAGTAAATTTCATGAGCTAATCAACATTGTATTATAAAGTAGGTTTTGCATTGGATGATTTTGCCCAACCATAGGCAATGTAAGTGTCCTAAACATGTTTAAGGTAGGCTGGGCTAAGCTATGATGTTCAGTAGGTTAGGGATTTAAAATGCATTTTCAGCTTAACTATATTTTCAACTTGCAGTGGGTTTATCAGGACATAACCCCATTACAAACTGAGGAAGATCTGTAATTAGCTGATGATACCAGTGTGAGAGGGTACTCTCCTGCCCAGGGATTAATTAGCAGGAGCTCTCTAGTCCCAGAAAGGCTAGTGGCCAGCTGTCCCCTCGGCGAAGAGCCTGAAAAGAAATCATGTTCAGGAGGTCAGATAGAGGAAGATACCATATCCAACCAGTTGGGATCTGGGGGACTGGAAGGTGAAACCCAGAGTGTGTGTTTAAAGGCAGTTTGCAGTCTGCTGCCTTTTAAGGGGGAAGTGAAGTGTGTGAAGCTTGGGAACATGTAGAGGGCACACAATGTGAGATGAAGGGCATCACACTTACGCTCAGGTCAGCATTCCCTCCAGAGGTGTATGCACAGCTGGCTCAGGAGATGTCCTGGGAGCAGGTGTGCAAAGGAAACACTCCAAGTACCTGATAGTATGCCATATTTAGAAAACAAGCAAGCCCTTCATTTCTGGATTATGATCTGACAGTTGTGTTAGTGTCCTCATGTGTTTAGTAGCCTTCAGAGGCTTGCCTGAATATGATTTTTTTTTTTTGTCCTAAAGATTTCCTTATTGTGGCATCCCCATGACATCTACCCACCTGTTTTCCATGAATGGGGGTCATCCTTGGACTCCTCGCTCCAAGCTATGTTCCTTGTAATAATGTTCCCCAATTGCTTCTCCTAATTTTTCCCTTATCAAAAGAGACAGGACAATCAGGCTGACTAATGGGGCAGCTTTCCATGAAAAAACCAGCTGTTGTGCTTGGCGGGAGCTCAGCTATGGAATGAGCAGATCCAGGCATGTCTCCTTGGTTCAAAGTAAGCAGCCCTGGAAGGTGTCCCCAGGAAAGGAGGAAGCCAATCCCTCATGAACCCCAAGCAGCCCTGATGGCCAAATCCAGAGTGAACCCTGGAACGGGGTCTGAAATCCAGGAGGCATTTCTTGCAAACTAGCATTAGGGAATGATGCCAAAATTATCAGCTAAGAACCAGGTGCCTATAAGATGACAGCCTTACCTTTCCAAAAATTGAGTTTCTTAAAGGAAATAGCAGAACCAAGAGTAAAAGTTAGCAGGACCCTTGCTCCCAGTTCACACCATGCCCCCTGGCCTGGTAGCCAACATCTTGTGGTTCTCTTGCTGGCCTGCCTTTGCTCAGGCTCTTCCTTTGATTTCTTCACCTGAAGAGATTCTACTTAGTCTACTCAGAGATTCTACTTCAGCTGAGGCCTCATGTTTTGAGACAGCCCTTTGTGCTTCCTGAGGCAGTGGTTCATATGGATGCAAAAGACAGATTTGCTCAAGCAGGATGTGCAAGGGCTGCAACTAGGACAGGAAGGGGTTAGACACTGATGGACTTAAGAGGGGGTGGTGGTGGGGAAAAGAAGGCTCTGGGGTAATCTCTCTTTCTGCTCTGAGTTTCTTTTGCAACCCCATTGCCAGATTTCCCTGCCTTCTCCTCTAGCCCAAATAAGACAGCTGATGCATTTGACTGATAACTTTTATCCCTCATGAGTACAGCACTTCACCCAAGACCATCTCAGGGGTTTCTGTCCTATGCCTCAGACTGGGTGTCCCATCCCTGGTACACTCCATAATTCCCTTGGTGGGGCTATGGACAGGGCAGTTTCGGCAAAAGGAGCCTTGGGTTGCCACATTTGTATGTGGCACCTGGTATGACTGTACCTGGTCAGGGTGAAATGCATCTTGTCCTGCCTGCATGGGGCTCAGGCATATCACTTGTCCCACATTGCATGACGATCTACTCATATATCTGTCTCTGTCGCAAGACCATGAGTTCTTTTAGGGCTGAAGCCAATCTCTCATTCCCGAACTAGCTCCTATCAAGTGCCTGTCATAAATGTGGTGGGAACCACGTCAGTGTTCCCAGGATGAATGGAGGCATTTAAACCTGCATCCTACCACATTTCAGAGGAAAAGCCTTGGCACAGGGAGGAGTATTCCAGTGAATATTTTCATAATGTAGAGTAATGAGTGTAGCTGACCTTTGCTTGAGTAATCCACAGAGGCTGGGTAGACCAGCTGTCTTCCAGGCCAATTCTTTGTGGAGGGAGGGGTTTTGGGTTTCTAGGTGAAGTTGGTGGGAAGGAGTGGGAGTCCTGGGGCACAGAGACTGAGAAGAGTGGTTACCTATGATACAGATCGTAGAACAGGACTGTGGAACAATCAGCCTGAGGGTCTGAGCTGTAGCAGGCAGGAGGTTCCAGAGGAAATCCCTCTCTTGGAGATGGAAGAGGTAATAGGATTTGATAGCAGCACCTAGAGCAGCGGCTAGAACATAGCACAAGGTCAGTAATTGCTTGGTGAATGAATTAATGGACAGAAATATCAGTTTAGCAGATCCCACTGAAACTGAGTCTTGGCATGGAGTAAGGTGGTGATCCAAATGGCTTAGAACATAATGTGGCAAAGAGCAATCGATTCAGTATATATATACTGGACACCTACTGTATTGTGGACATTGTATTTTAGAGTCAGATAGGTTTGCTGCTTATGGGCTGGATAAATTTGGGTAAGTTATTTAACCTCTTTCAGCCCCAGTTTCTTTATCTGTAAAATGAATATCATAATACCATTATAGGTTCCCAAACCAGAGCTCTACAGGGGATGATCTGGAGCAGGCAGGGACAAGATAACTCCAAGAAAATTAGGAAGCTGCCCTGACTCCCTTCTTACATGACATTATTGTCTCCAGCTCTTCCCCAACCCTGCCCCAAGTCTGCTTCCATCCACCCTCAGAAAACCAGCATTTCATTAACAAAGGAGGCCACAGTCTGACTTACTGAGGCCAGTTCCATCCCTTCTATCTCTCTGCCAACCTGGCATTTCACACTATCTCTGCCCCTCCCATACAAAGTCAAAGTTAACACCATACCTTTGAAGAAGAGCTCTTGTTTTCTAAATTTCATACTCCTGCAGGATTCTAGGCACACAAATAATGAAAATAGCCAAGATGTTCTCAAGCAGTCAGGAGAGGCAGCAGAAGCAATGCAGGGAAGGCATGATGCAAAAGTGAGGCCTCCATGAGTCATTGTGCTAGAAGAGGGAGGCCCACCCAGGAGGGCTGGGTTCCTAGAGTTCACTTCCTTTTCTCTGACTAGGGCTTTTTAAGATTTGTATTGGGCCTCTGTAGCATTGACTACTGTGAAAGTAGCCTGCAGCTGCTCCTTAAGGAATACCCACCTTGCAGGGATGGGGGAGGAGTCAACAATGTGATGCAGTTGTGTAGCTGTGAATGAAAATGGAATTGATTTGGAGAAGCCAGAAGCTCTGCACAGTGGCACAGCATAGTGTATGTTTGGGAGCAAATGCTGGGCCCTTGGGCCTACTCTGGTCAAGTCCATCCATCCTTTGAAACCCAAGACAAAGGTTCCACTTTCCCTCAGTTTCCTTCTTTATAAAATAGGAATGATGATAACCATCCCCCTTGGCTATTGTAAAGACTAAGTGAGATTATGATGCTATTGACAATGACAATGTCAACAATGTCATGATGATAATTGCTAACAATTATTGAGCACTTACTATGTGCCAAGCGCCATGCTAAGCCTTTCACGTGTTTTCCCATTAACTCCTCCCAGCACCACTCTAAGTAGGTGCTGTTTTAAATCTCCATGTAATAGATGAGAAAATTGAGCCCCAGAAAGCTTATTAACTTGCTCAAGCTCACATAGTATGGAAAAAAGTCAAAGCAAGACTCAAACTAAGTCTCTTGGATGCCAAAAGCTGTGCTCATAGCCACTCCAGAGCACAGTCCCTGATGGGGAGCAAAACCGGCCATAGTCTGCTCTGGGATGTGCCTGACTGAACCCTCACTCTCCGACCTGCCCTGGAGGGCTCAGGCATGGTATGGCATCATCCAGCTCTGCACAAGCCCTGGCACCCTGTAATTTCCTTCCCTGCAGGCTCTTTTGTGACCCTGTGACAAGTGCTTATTTACCCCATGCACTTCTCTGCTCTAAAGGCAAGTTCATCACATGAGGAGGAATCATGCCAACATTTACCATTGAACAACTCAGACAAAAAAAAATGCTGTTTTTTCTCCCCCAGAGCTGCTTTCCAGTAACATTCAGCAGTAATAGCAATAACATTAGCAGTAATCATAAACAGATGAGTAAACCCAATGCATATGTGAGGTTATGCTTTCCCCTGGTGCTTTATGTATGAAATCTCCTCCAGCCCTCCTAACTACCCCCATGCAGTAGGTACTACTATTATATTGATAGGCCAAATCTGTCCCGCTACCTGCTTTTGTAAATAAAGTTTTATTGGAATACAGCCATGCTGATCTGTCTGTGTATTATCTATGGTTGCTTTTGTGTTACAGCAGCAGAGCTGAGTAGTTGTGACAAAGACTATCCAACCTGCAAAGCCTAAAATTTGCCATCTGGCCCTTTACAGATAATGTTTGCTGACCCCTAATATAAACTCTGAAACAGGATTAGAAAGCCCTACTAGCTTTCCCAAGATGGTGGAGGGAAGGAAGCAGACACGTCTCGACTTCCAGACAGTCTAACATCAGAGCCCATGCTTGTAGTCCTTCAGCTGTATTCTTCCTGTCCTAGGCTTGCTTAGTAGACATCTCTAATCAACATAGCACCAACCCTTGACTCTGGATGATATTATGCCTACAAGATGCTTAGTACCATGCATCATATAAGGTCCATGATTCAAGTGCAGACTGGCAGCCCAGTCCCTTGTCATATTGGCCCCCATCTAGGTCTTCATTCTAATTTTTTTCCTTTCTCTCTTTCTTGAACTCTGCTCCTGCTGAACAGCTTTCCTCATTTTTCTCTGCATTCCTACCTCCACCCTTTGCTCACTATTAGGCATGCCTCCTCCCTAGAATTCCCTTCCTCTTCATATTTATCACAATCCTATCCATCTTCCAGGTTTTATGTATCTCCTTCCATAAATCTTCCCCAAATGTAGAAACTCACAGAAAATTTTCTCATTTGTGCTGTGTCAGCTTCTGGTCCTTTCCTTTGGCCCTCAGCACACAAAAGTGAGGGAACAATGGCACCACAGATGTGAGCTGAGGGAAGAGTGACTCCAGCCCCTGCCTTCAATCACCTGAAGACTCCAACCAACTAGACTGGGCTTGATCCTTTGTGCACTGAAAAGAGCCTGCCAAAAGGTCTCTGTCATTCATCTGAGACTTTAGACAAGCCACTTAAATTCCCTGAGCCTCTCCTTCCTCATGAGTATTAATACCTGACACTTACTGAAATAGAGCCAGTCCAGGGCTATCTGCTCTTCATGCACTTTCACATTTAACAGTGATCCTCCTTGGGGCACCTGGGTGGCTCCGTCGGTTAAGCATCCAACTCTTAATTTCTGCTCAGTCATGGTCTCAGGGTCATGAGATCAAGCCCCACATCAGGCTCCATGCTGGGTGTGGAGGCTGCTTGAGATTCTTTCTCTCCCTCTCCCTCTGCCCCTCCCCTCTGCTTGTGTATGCTCTCTCTCTCTCTCTTTAAAAAAAAAAAAAAGTGATCATCTGTAAATATGACCTCCAGACCTCATGGAGATATTTTAAGGACTGAGGGTAGAGAGGTTGGGTGAGGAGCCAGTGGTACCCACCCAAAGACTGCCTTGACCTTGGTGACCTTTGCCAAGGGCCTCCTTCCTTTCTCCAGATGCCAGTTTCTTATTTAATGGTAAAATTGAGAAGTGTACTGCATGATGTGGATGGACTCATCAGGGCATGTTATTAAAACAGTACAAACCATTTTTACATTACAGCCATGAAAAGGGACCCAGTATGGCCCTTTATAATATTGAAAAAAACATGAACTGAAGTGGGTGAGATGCTTCTTGATGGTGAAAGTAGGGAGATAGAAAACTCTCCGTCTTCACTGTAACAAGATTTGGTGGGACTGTGGGTATGTGCTCACTTTCAAGTCACTTACCTAGTCTGATCTCTGACCATTACAGTTGTCCCCAGTCCTTACTCTCTGAGGCATCAGCTCATACAAATATGACAGCTTCAAGTATGGATGAGCTGAGGGGCTCAGCTTTTCTCCATCTCCCCCTTTCCGCTTTTCTCCGTATTGGTGTTCCTAGGCACGGTCTTTCATTGTGGTCATCTCCAGCAGCCTCAGGCTTACAGCCTTCCATCTTCATGTGGAGCAGACAGACTTGCTAAGAGTCCCTGAGCCTTTATTAATCTTAGTGTCTAGATGATGAAAGATACTGATTAAGAGCTAGGCCTGGGTCACGTGCCCGTACCTGGAGCTAGGAAGGCATGGTCAGCTCACCTGCATTCCGGAGACTGAGACCAGGACCAATGTGATCACCGAAGTATGGAGAAAGGTATGCCAGACCGGCAGAAATGATAGCTGTCCATGACACCGTGCCATTCCCTGAAGATGCAGGGCTCTGTCACATACCTCCATGTCTTTGCACATGCTATGCCCTCTGCTCGAAATGCCCTTTCCCCTTCACTCGCCCTTCCCACTCCCTCCTTCCTTCTCTCTCCAGTGCTTACCATCTACTTTTCTTCCCCATGCTCTGCGGAACTCCCCAAAGGCAAGCATAACATCCTGTTCTGTGTGCACTCCCCGTTCCTGGCACCGACCCTGAGAAATGATAGGCGCTCCCTAAAGCTTTGGTTAAAATAACAAATTGACTAATTTCAACATTCAGCCTCCTAACATTGTTATTATTGATTTCCATGTCGTATTTCTTCAGTTTGAAAATGAAATCATCCTCAAACTGGACCATGAGGTGGAAGGGGGCCGAGGAGATGAGCAATACATGCAGCTGCTGGAGTCGATGTAAGTTCAGCGCCCCATGCGCAGGAGGAGCCGGGGGGTGGGCTGGAGGCTGGAGGGCTCAGAACTCCAGGGCCTTCAGAGGCTCTCTCCTCCCCCTAGAGATCCATCTGGTGGCTCCTGGTATTGGAGAAACTTCACTTTTAAAAGAAACCTCAAATATCTCTCCCTAGAGCGGCTGTTTCTTTGATATTGATGGAATGGGACAGATAAAAAGAAACTTTGCTGTGTTAGGAAGGGGAAAACAATCCACCAAAATGTTCACTTTTGTTACCTCTTTGCTGTGGAATAATTCTTGCTAGTTTTTCCTTTTTTCTCTTTTAATCTTAGACAGATGTTGATCATGACCCACATATAGGGAACGCATGAAGCACATGGATGCCATGCCAAATGCTCTCTGCACACTGCCTCATTTAGCTGCATTTACTCTCTGATCCCCGGGTCACAGAGCTGGCCCCTGAGGCTCATGGGAGGGTCTTGTCTGAGGAAACTAGAACAAGCTAGTTGGGTGGACAAGCTGGGACCCGAACCTGAGTGAGGCAGTGCACAGTGGTCAGCACTGAACTGGGAATCAGGACACTGATTTGTTTTAACATCTTATTAAGATATAATTTATACACTATACAGTCCACTTAACATGTACAATTCAATGGCTTTTAATGTATTTGAGAGCTATACAATCATAACCACAATCAGTTGTAGAACAGTTTTGTTCCCTCCCAAAAGAAACCCCATGTCCTTTAGCCATCATCCCCCCTACTTTCTGTCCCTGTGGATTTGTCTATTCTGCACATTTCATATAAATGGAATCAATATATGGTCCTTGGTGCGTATTTCCAAGGGTCATCCATGTTGTAGCAGGCGTCAGCACTTAATTCATTTTTGTGGCTGACTGATATTTCACTGTTTAGACACCCCATTTTGTTTATTCACTTACCTATTAATGGACATTTCGGCTGTTTCTACTTTTTCACTATTAAGAATGGTGATGCTATGAACATTTGTGTGTAAGCTTTTGTGTGGACATATGCTTACAGTTCTCTTGGGTATAAGCCTAGGAGTGGAATTGCTGGGTCAGTTGGTAGCTCTGTTTGGCCTTTTGAGGAACCATGAGACTGTTTTCCAAAGTACTGTACCACTCACATTCCTACCAGCTGTGTATGAGAGTTCCAGTTTTTCCATATTCGACCCAACACTTGTTAATATCTCTCTTACTAATTAGAGCCATCCTAGTGGCTGTGAAAGTGATATTGTCATTTTGATTTGCGTTTCCTTGATGGCTAATGATGAGCATTTTTTTCATGTGCATATTGACCAATTTTATATATTTGGAGAAAGACATTGGGTTTTAACCCTGATCCCACCACCTAGCATCTCTCTAACTCTGGGCCAATCACATCTTTAGCCTCAGTATCTCCATCTATAAAATGGGAAGAATAAGCCTGTGGTTATTTTAAAGAATGAATAACTATAAAGCATCTGGCACACAGCAGGTAAAAGCTTAGTAAGTATACTTTGCTCAGACACCTGACTCCCAGTTTCTGTCTCCATGTCAGTTGTCCCCTTTCCCCCAGGACTTCATCCAAGGTTTAGGACTGTGGCTCATTTCTTCCTAGTTGTATATTCTCTGATTTGTATGACTCTCTGATATAACTCTGATTTTGGATTCTTTTCCTAATCCTTTTTAATATTTCAGCTTTAATAACAAAAGCAAGACTAAAGGCTTTGCTCTAACCACAGTGACCCTCCTTGCCCTGCTCCGTGGGCAGAGCAGATTCCCAGCAGTACCATCCCGGCGGGCCCTGTCCCCCTTCTGTCACTGTGCACAACCCTCACTAAACACATGGATTGCAAAGGTAGCTCAGCCGGAAGGAGAAACCCACTGTCTGCCCCTCGGGTGGGTATCAAGACTGACTGTCCAGGGTAAAAAGTGACATTTTGCCTGAGTCAATGTTTATTTTAAAGTTCTAAAAAGGAAAGTCTAAATATTGACCATAAGTGAAACCATTTACAGTGCTGGCAATTTCCATTTTTATAAGCATATGGGGCTCTGTGGCAGTCTTCAGATGATCAACAAGGATTTTCAAATCCTTCCTGAGTGATTATTTATAAAAGGAATCCTTAGAGCTTGAGGAAATCAAAAGTAGCTCATTATTTTTGCTCCTGAGAGAGAGGTGTGAATGATTTCTACAAAACTAATCAAACACAACCAGAGGAGTCAAGGTCCCATTAGAATGTCCAGGGGCCAGGTCCTTGCTTCTTCCTTTGAACTTTCTGAGCCTCAAGTTTCCTTATCTGCAAATTGGGGATAAAAATACTATCCAGCTCTTAGAGTTTTCATTGAGATTATGCAAGAGAAGTCATGTAAAGTACTTAGCACAATTTCTGATAACTAGTAATTACTCTGGAAATATTAGCTATTATTATTATTATTCTCCAGGTAGATACTGATGTGGTTATTTGAAACCATGAACCTACCTGGCATATCTCCTCCAGGCTAGTCATCCTCAGTTCCTCCAGCGCATCTACTCAGCCCTTCATTCAGGGCTTCCACTGGTATGTAGGACCTGCTCTGGGCAAACACAGTCCTGTGGGTACACGGCTTAGGAATATGATGGTGCCTCTGTGAATAGAGCAGGGCTTCCCTTCCTGGGGCAGCTATAGCCCTGCATTAAGGCACAAGGCTTAGGGCATGGAGTGGGGCTGAATTTCAGCCTTTGTGGGCTCTTGTGCAGTACACAAGCTATACAACCTTACAGAACATCCCACTCCTCCTTACCCTCAGAACTGTCCTCAGAGCCCACTCCCGTTTGCCCATAACTGTCTTAATGTGAAGGTCCCACATTGAATGGAGTAATTAGACGTGCTATCCTGCTGTATGCCATCTGCCTGAGAATTTTTCTAGAAGTGGCTAGGGAGCTGGAAAGCTGAAGGGGGCAGAGAATGTGTTCTAGGGCCAAGATCCCACCCAAGCCAGTTCAGTATCTGAAAGAGGACCTGTCATATGTAGTGCTGCATACATCATTTTTAAAGGAATGAGTAAAAACCCAGTTCCATCAGCACTGACAGAGTGGGCCTGGGCTCCTCCCTCTGAAGGCCTCCCACACTGAATGCAAATCAATTTCAAGGCCGTGTGAGTTCCCTCCAGGCCCCTCAAGGCAGGAGCTTAGACCTGGAGTGGCTGGCAAGGGCTCTGCCACCTCTCCTTCCATTGAGTGAGGAATTATCTGCATCACCTGGAGATTCCCAGGACCCCTTTTCATTGTACTTGTCCTCTATTGTGGATTCAAAGGAGAGGAACAGCTGGGTGACCTTGGCAGGACCCGTGGGCCTCATGCCTCCTCTATAAATTGATGATGTTAATAATGCCCAACTCAAGGAAATTTTGTAAGTATTAAACAAGATAACCAATAAAATGGGTTTGCACAGAATCTGGAACACAGGAAGTACTCAATAAATGGTAGTATTATATACTATGGTTAGTTTTTATTTCTGTATCTGCTTCCTCTGCTACACTGTGATTTCCTAGAAGTCAGTGTCTTAATGATTTCTGAATCCCTAGTTCCTAGAACAATATCTGTTGAGTGGATGGATGGATGGTGGATGGTGAACAGCTGGGTGATTTCCAAACAATTTGCCAATCCATCTTACCAATCCTAGACCATATGAGCAGCTTTCTTACCCTATGCCTAAAGAATAGTGAAACTAAGAAAGCCAAGACTGTGTTCTGAACCCATGCTTCACAAAGGACCAATAGCACTAGCATCATCCAGGAGCTTTTTAGAAATGCAGAATCTCAAGCCCTAGCCCAGATCTACTAAGCCAGAATCTATTAACAGAATCTGTTAATCCCCACATTATTCCCATGCACATCGAACTTTGCAAAGCCCTGGACTAAACGAGTTGTTCTTAATGTTGGCTGCATATTGGAATCACCTAGGGAACTTTAAAAATAAAATACTGCTACCTGGCTCCCACTCCCAGAGATACAAAGTCATTGATTTTAGGGTGGGCATTGAGCTTTATAAAATGCTCCCCTGCTGATTCTGACATGTAGCTGGGACTGAGAATCCCTAGTCTGGCTGCACTCAGGCCATGAGATACCTTCTGGGTCTGAGCTGCCTGGGAGGCTGTGAGGAATCACACTCCAAACACTGGACAAAGCTTTGTCACATTGTCATTAGCTTGGGAAACAGGGCTGGAAGTGACCGTCCCAGAGGGAGTCAGGCACAGCTGTGACTGAGCCAGACAGGCCTAAATCACAGGGCAATTTGCATCTCTCATTGAGAGCCAGGGAACAGGTGCTTCTCTCACGGAGAAGATGGATTTGTCTGATCACAGCCACAGTTGGAGATGTCGCCTCCTTGCAGGCTGGTTTGGCTTCTGGGAGGAAATGACCCTCCAAAGTCCTTGCCTTTCTCACCTTTCCCTCCTAGGAGCTCTTGGGACCTAAGCCGCCATGGGGAAAGTAGCCAGAAACAAATAGTAGCCTGGGTAATGCTTGTCTACTCAAGATGCCTGAGAACATGCCACAGTGTTTCTCTGTGGGAAAATAGGGAAGTATTTGGCTTGATTCCCAAGGTCACCCCTTACCACCAGAGTGATTTGGGAAGGTCATTTAACCTCTCTGAGCCTTGATTCCTTCATCTATAAAATGAGGGGAATAATTTTTACCAGTCAGACTTATTGTGATGATTTCTTAAGAAAAAAGTGATTAGAAAAAAAAAGAAAAAAGTGATTAGTACAGTGTCTGGTGCAGAATAAGTGATTAATATGAAGTAGTCATTAATCAAAGTTTTAATCCATCTGTCTCCCCTTGCCTAGCCTGTGGGCCTCCTGAAAGTAGACATGATTTTTTTTATATTTCTTATTTTATCTTTCTCCCCATCCCTACCCCACACAATGCCTATCATAGGGCCTAACAACTAATAGATGCTTAAGGAATGCCACATTTTTTATTTTTGATTTTTTAAATTTAGAATACTAATATTACAACAAATGTAAATTTTTCAAATAACATATGCACATTTAAATTTTAAAAATGAATACTTCCTTCTCTATTCTCCCACCTAGACCCCTTGTCGGAAGCAACTACCATTAAGAGTTTGGTGTTTATCCTTCCTGACCATATTTGGCACATTTATAAGCACACAGAGATACATGATGCAGACATGCACCTCTACTCACAAACGCTAGAGCCAGAATGCTGATATTTAACAACTGTGTGACTTTGGGCAAGTTAGTTGGCCTCACTCTGTCTTAGTTTCCCCATCTGCAAGCATCCCATCTCGTAAGACAATGATGGGAGATTAAATGAGTTACCATTTGTGAGACATTTGGAATAATGCCTGGGACATGGTAGGTTCTATGTCAGTTGGTTAAATAAAAAATAAATTGTTCTGAGACTTACTTTTCTCACTGATCTGTATATTTTATAGAGCTTTTTCAGCATATTGAGGTCTCATACTTTTTAATGTTTTCATAGAACTACATTTTGTGAATATACTTTAATTTATTAACCATTTGCCGATTGATGGACATTTAAGATGGTTTCAACTATTTCACTGTAGACACAATTTGTAACTATTATAAATCTTTGCATGCTTCTGGGAATATTTCTGTCGAATAGATTCCCTGAAGTAGAATGGTTGGGTCGGAGGGTATGTACATTTACAATTTTGATAGATATTGTGAAAATTGCTACTCAAAAGGTTGTACTGATTTACTTCCAGTGTGGGTGTGTACAAGTGACCATTTCTCCACACCATTGCCCACACTGGACATTTTTTTTTTCCCATTCTGATGGTGGACGAAAAAATTAAATACTTGTTAAACTGTATGGACAAATAAGTATATAAATGAATACGTGACTGAATAAATGAACAAAATGAGCCAACACATGAACCAGAGGAGCTTGGATTCACTGGTTTATCTGCTCCCCTCCCCCACCAACACACTGGCCATGAGCTTACTGCCCTCCCATCTCTGCCCACAGCCTGATGGAGTGTGCTGCAGAGCACCTGACTATTTTCAAGTCGGTGGAAAACTTTGTGAACCTGGTGAAAGGCCTCCTGGAGAAGCTGCTCGATTACCGGGGTGTGATGACGGACGAGAGCAAAGACAACCGCATGAGCTGCACCGTGAATCTGCTGGTATGTGGGGTTGGCCACCTTGTCCCAAGCTCCCATCAGACCAGAGTCCTGGGGGGCAGGCCTGGTTTGGGGTTTCACTATGCTTTTGATAGGGAAGTAGTGCTAACGGCTTCGCAAACCAGACAAAAGTGGGATCAAATCCCTACTCTGCCACCTGCTAGCTTAGCTCTGTGACTTGAGGCCAATAACTTCACCGTTCCATGCTCAGTTTCCTCATTGATGAAATGGAAATGAGTGTTTTCTTTAGTACTTAACACATTATATGGAAAGAAAGTGGCACTAGAAAGTGGTTAAGAGTAGGAGCTTTGGAGTTACATAGCTCCTGGGTTCTAATTAATAGAATAGACAAGTCGAGGAAGTTTTCTGAAGGTTTAGTTGGCTTATCTGTTCTATAGAAAAAATAATAGTACCTATTTCTTAGGTTATGCAGTCCAGGGGCATGGTTAAATGCTTACTACATATTAGTTTCCTTCTCTTAGGGAATGGAGTAATCTAATAACCAGAATTTACAACAAATTAGTATGGGCCAGGCTAATCAGAGCAGCTAATCTCAAGTGCAGGCTCTTAACCCCTATACCATATGACCTGCCAAGGGCCAACTCCTGAAAAGTCTCCCTTCATATGTCCTGCCATACGGTCATGAGACAGGTAATAGCAGCCCCAGCATTTCACACCATCACATCAGCCCACCCTAAAGTGGTTTAAATGAATGACGTTGGCCAAAAGACCATGTGGTCTATCCATCATATCAATGCCCCCTGCCATGCTCAGTGCTCCAGCAAAATAAGTCCTGTCCTATAGTTCCTCTGTGTGGCCTCTGTTTACCCTAAGTGGGCTCCCTTTTTAACAGCCTAGATATTGCCATTGATTTTCTGAAATGCTAAGGTGAGTTTAAAAATCCTGATTACAGCAGAAAGGAATTCACTGCTAATAACTCCACTAGGTCCAATTTACATAAAGAGCAGGAAGAGGGGTTTTCCAGGAGTTTAGCAATTTCTCTCTATGGAGAGACAGAAGTTAGTTGAAGAAACTGACCTTCAACAGTCAGACTCTGACCAGGGAGAGAGTTTGGGACAGGCAGATCCACAAGCAATTAGACCCTGCTAGCTTTTGGTGTGGCATAAACATGGCATCAGGAAGGAGGACAGGGAGAGGGTGTCAGGGGAGCTGAGGTCTCATGTGGCTTTGCCACCCACTAACTGTGTACCCTGGGACACATCACCTCACCCTCTCTGAGCCTCTGGTGCACATGGGTACATTGGGTTAAGCCAGGGTCTTCTCAATGTATGGCTCATGGGTCAGACCATGACCTCGTGGCTCGGAATTTGTAAGGACTCATTTACAAATGCATGAGATTAGGATCTCTGGTGGTGGAGCCCAGGACCACTACTAGTATAAATGACCCCTGAGCTTGAGTGAGGCTTCCTAGGTATTGCCAAGTTTAAGTGTTTTTGCCTGTGGAGTCTCATCATAACTCCTCATACTGCTGTACCAACAGGGGTTATGATCCATTATTCTCCTTGGGATCTATTACTATTCCTATTACTCTGATTACTGCTATTACCCTGAGTCCAACCAGCTCCATCTGAGTACTAGGTCTGAGCTTGTCAACATCAAGCTGGGTTGCCTTTTGTTGTAGACTCTGTCAAAGTAGACTGCCTCAATCTTGACAGCCCCTCTCAGTGCAGCAAATAGCTCAACTTCACCCCTAGTATATGATGGTTGAGGTACCCCCTCTGTCCCTTTACAGTCTAAGGATCAGGGAAGTGACTTTCAAGGCAGAATCTCTTAAGAAGGGTGTTTGATGCATTCAGGAAAATAAATTTTGTGCTCCCATCTCAGGGTCCCCAGATAGTAAACAGCAGTCTTCCTCACATCTCCTTCACTATACCCTCTACCCCTGCTGCTCTGCAAAGAAAAACACTCATCACTGTTTTTCCTCCACTACCTAGAATTTCTACAAAGATAACAATCGGGAAGAGATGTACATAAGGTAAGATTTTTATTTTCTAAAACCCAGACCTGCTGTGTCATTCTCCTGCTCTGTATCCATCGATGGCTCCCCACTGCCTTCAGGATAAAATTTAAACTTATCTTCTTAACACTAGGTCCCTCTGTGTTCCAATTACTATCAATCTTTCCAGATTCAATTCCTTTCATTTTCCTATAAGCAGCCCCCCATACTACTTGGACTTCTGTGGCCCGCCATACTGTTTTGCTGTGTCCACAGACCACACTTTCCTTAACCCACCTTGTGGACAGCTGGTGAATTGCATCTACATTTGTTGAAGACGGGCACATGAGGCCCAAGTCCAGGGTTTATGAAGCCTGTAGTTAGACCATTGGCCAGCCCAATTTCAAAGGGAAAAAAATACCAAGATGCATGATACCTGCTTCCTTGTAGGCATTTAAAAGACATTTATTTGAATATATCATGAAGGTGGGGGTTTGGAAGACATTAGCCTGGAGCAAAAAACTCCCTTGCCAATTTTTCTCGGAATCTCATATTTTTTTCCCCGAAGTTTTTTTACTGTTATTTTTACTCATTACAAAAATAATGCATCTTATTACCAAAACAACAGCAACAAAAAAACTCATAAAATATAGACAAAAACAAAAGAAATGACATAAACTCCCATAATCCATACATATTCTCAGACCCTTTTATATTTATATATAGATAGAATTCTATGCCTGCATATTTTTTACAAAAATGAGATCATATTGCTCATAATTTATTCTTTGCTTGACAAGAATTCCATGTCAACAGATGAATTTCAACACAATTTTTAATGAAACTATAAAATTCTCTTTCCAGAATATACTGTAATTTATATAGCCAATCCTATATTATTGAACATTTAGGTTGTTTCCAACTTTTTTCTATCATAAATAGCACAACGACAAAATTCTTGGATGTATGTCTTATGTGTCCAAGATATATCTTGCGCATATCCTCATGAGACAAGAGTCCACAAAGAGAAATTGACCAGAAGGTTAACAAACATTTTCAAGTCTTTTGACCCATTCTGTCAAAGGCCAGAGACTCCAAGTCTGAACCTACTCTGCTATTATTGCAGATATTTTTAGGTACTTAGTTTAGCATTATTCCAGGAATAGGAACTATCATTTGGATAAAAGATAATTCCATAGGCTGTCCTAAGCTTAGATAGTATTTATAACATCGCTAGACAGGACTTATTATAGTAGTGTAAAGCTTTGGAGTCCAAAGGGCCTGGGGTCTTCACCTTGTCTTCTCGGTGACCCTGGATAAGATCACTCAGTCTCTCTGGGCTGAGGTTTCCCCTTATAGAATGTTTCCATTCTACCTTCTGTTTTTAGGATTAAATGAGATGCTATAGGTAAAGTGTCTAGCACATGGATCTATCTCTCCAACCTCTTTTCTCTCCTTCCCATTTTAGAAACACAGATGGTGAGCCCCAGATCTCCATAAGCTCTGGAGATTTGAGTTCTGTTGTAATCTAGGAAAACCGCATTTGCCTAAACCAAACAATGTAACAGGATATAGTCTGGAAACCTGTTCTGTTTGGCAGGCATAGTATTTAAAAACATTTTTAAATTGGTTGCCAAAATTTTAAAATCTAGAGATTTTACATAAAAATAAAAATATCCCTCCTCTAAAAAACTCAGAAGGTGTGGCAACACTGAGCCCTCCTCCTGTCCTGACAAAACTGGAGTACTCTGGTCATGACATTGTCTCCATTCCCCACTGAACTTCACTGTGCCTACCTCACTCAAGCTGCCCATCTGGCCTGTGTAGCTGTTGAGTTTGAATCCTGGTCAGGTCCATCAGGGTGTTTTCCTTTGGGCTCTTTAGTAGATCACCAAATCCTTGAGTTGGCAAAGGAGAGGAGAGGGTGCCTTGATTGATCAGGGAGCTGAAAGTTGCAGGAAATCTGTCCCTCTGGCTGCTCTCTTAAAGGTTTTTGGACCCAGCTATCTAGGGATTTAAGGGACCAAGGATGGGCAGGAGGATATAAGGTAGGGTTCAGCTATATACATACAAAACCTCTAAAGAAACCTATAGAAACCTCTAAAGGTAGAACACATGCTCAACACTCCCTGCATGCAAACCACATGTAATTTCACTGATAACTCTGATTGATGAGAAGAAAGGTGAGGGACAAGAATGGAATGGCCATGACTATAGAGGCAGAAATTGCTGATGTTGAAACCCAGTTCTACCTATTTCTTGCTCTGTCTACTTTAACATAAATCTGTTTTCTTATCTATAAAAGGATGATTGGGAGGATGAATATAACATATAAAGTACCCATTTGTTGGATGAATGAATGAGCAAATCTTTCTACCCGGAATGCTCATCCCTCATTCTTCCCCTTACTTTTAGATCCTAGCCTAACTGCCATGCAATGGAAATTTTCTAGAAGTCCCTCCTCTCCCCATCTGGATGAATCCTGTTCTCATAGTACCACAGACCTCTCCTTCACAACATAGATCACAACTGTATTTTTACAATGTAGAGTCATCCCAGGGTTCAGTACTAGAACCTCACATTGCAAAGGGAGAGAAGGAGGGAATGTGGTTATGGTTGAATAGTATATTCTCCCTACTGACAGCTCAAGGTCTCTACATGAATATCCAATCTTGAGGCCCTGATCCACTTCCTTTTCTTACCAGAAAATACACTTCTTTTATACCAAGAGAACACTGAAGACAGGGTAAGAACTATCCTTTATAGTGCTATTGCTTGTTCATTCTCCTGGAATGGTACAGTGTTCAGAGCACAGGCTCTGGAGACAATGAGCCTGGATCATGTTCCAGATCTTCCAGTTATTAGCACAAGACTTCTGTGATTTATTCATTTCCTCTTCCTTAATTTTCCTTACTTGTCATACTGCATTGGCCAGGCTCTTCAATATCAAGTTGCATACTGGCTGGGATGATACTTAACTTCTCTAGGCCATAGTTTTCTCATCTGGAAGTGGGAATTCTCAACAAACCCATCTCCCAGGGTTGCCATGAGGATTAAATGATCTAAGGCTTTCGAAATACTTGGCATGGTACCTGTCACACATGAAGTATCCCACCAACTCTAAGGGCTGCTGTCATCACCCATGTAGGGGGAGCTGATTATCAGAGATGGAGGACTCCTTTGTGATCCTAAGAGGTGCCAACTTGTTCTGTCTGAGTCCCACCTGGCCCTACCTCCTGCCTCCTTATTACTGAACCTGATAACCTAGCATATCTCCCTCCATAGGTACCTGTACAAACTCCGTGATCTTCACTTGGACTGTGACAATTACACAGAGGCGGCCTACACACTCCTTCTCCACACCTGGCTTCTCAAGGTACTGCCTTTCCAGTGAAAGTGATCTGTGCTAGGATCTCTATGGGGCCCTCACAGCAAATTAAAGAGTTAAGAAAGAAAGAGAGGTAGAAAGTGAGGGAGAAAGAGAAAAGCAGAACGGAAGGGAAGAGATGAAAGGAGAGGAAAGGAAAGGGGAAAAAGAATTATCCAATAAATTTTGTTTTGCTGTGTCCGCAGACTCTTGACCTGGCCAGTAACTCTTCTGCACTTCTTTGCCTGGTCACGTAAGGTTTCAATTGACTTTCACATTTAGCAACAACAATAACCCCCTGAGATATGTTTCACAGTTTTATATAACATCTAAACGTCAACTATAAATCATTAGCATGCTCAGTGAGCTGTTTTCCTTCTCTTGAAAACAGTATTGTAACTGGACAGCATCTAAAGGATTTCCTTTGGCTTTTGGAACAGCTGGGACCGTCTTACAGGGGTTCAGAGAAAATCCCTACAAACCATACACATGAGCCAAGAGAGGGTCAAATAAGCACCATTTGTCAAACATCAGGAGGCACTTCCCAAATGGATACTGCAGCCCAGCATCTCTCTGACTGCCCACTCACAGCCAGGGTGGTGGGCAAGCTGGCAGGGGTATTGGCAGGGCTTTCTCCTGCTTCTCCTTAGTGAGGAAGACACCTGCCTTTGGCTGCCTCTCAGCCCTGGTGACTCCATGTGTCTTCTCTCCTCAGTGGTCAGATGAGCAGTGCGCCTCGCAGGTCATGCAGACAGGCCAGCAGCACCCCCAGACTCACCGACAGCTGAAGGAGACGCTCTATGAGATCATCATAGGCTACTTTGACAAAGGAAAGGTAATTTGTCCCTGTCCTTCCTCACTCTGTGGGGACCTTAGCAATGGGGAAGGGTGGTTCCTTCCCATACTCCGTACCCCATCCATCTACAGGTCTGGGCAACTCTCCCTCCCAATTCTAAGTCTGATCACTTGGCTCCACCTTCTCACCACCTCAATTCATGGCCTCGTCATTGTTCACTTGAATTAGTGGGTTCAAAGCAATCTGCCTGCTTTCTCTATTGCCTCCAACAGATCTTCCTTCATACAGGAAATGGGGATCACTAAAAATACATTGGATCTCACCATTCTCTTGCTTACAATCATCTCCATGGCTTCCCCATTCCACTAGAATGATTACACAATCCTGCTTGTGACCTGTGAGGGCCCACCTGAGCTGTTCTCTGACTGCTTCTCTCATTTCATCCCTGCCAGCTCTCACATGTTATATGCCAAGCTCCTTTTCACATCAGGGTCTTTGCACTTGCTTTTCCCACCTTAGAACATTTTTCTTCCATAGCTTTCCATGCCAGGCTCCTTCTCACAGCTCGGAGCTTTGCTCAGACATCATGTCCTCAAGGACACCTTCCCTGACCAACCTAGACAAAACAGCATTTTAGAATGCCATGTACACAGAGACTTGTCTTGTCCACTGCTGAATGCCCAGTGGCTAGCACAGAGCCTGACATGCAGGGCCAAATACATACATGTTGAGTAAGTAAATCAGTTGTGCAACTGAATAACAGCAAGGATAAAATATCTGGTGATGTTTGGTCAGGAGATTAGTCAGAACAACTGCTACCCATCTCCCAGTCTGCAGCAGAGCTTCAAGAAGCACCAACCCAAATGCAACCATCGTCCTGTAAGAGATGTGGCATGTGGCCTAACTGCTCTGGCCCTGGAGCCAGCCTGGTTTCAAACCTTGCTCCTCTACTACCTACAGTTCTCTTGACCTCTTAGGGACTCCAATTCCCACCCAAGATAGTGATACTAATAGTACGTACTTCCTAGTGATGTTGTGAAAACTAGGTGAGAGTGCATGTGGAACACCTAGCATAGGACCTGGTACATAGTCCTATCTTCTTAAATTTTAGCTCTCATCCTTCCCCTCCTCTGCCTTCAAGTCCCCAGTGAATGAGCCACTTCCTCCATGAAACCTTTCTTGAGTCCTCCAGCTTACCTACAGCCCTGGCTTTCTTCTGAATTACAAGGTCTCTTACAGCTTATCAGGACATAATTTAATGGACTTAATTTTGGTCTGTTCTGTCACTGCAGTTCATTGTATCTGTCTTAGCCTGATCTCCCTACCTTCCCTGGAAAGACAAAATGAGGTAATGTCTGTGGAAGGGCTTATAAATTCCCAGGATCTGAGCAGTTAGAGAACGCTGTTTTTTATAATTTACAATTATAAGCCTCTTGAGGGCAGAGAGTCTGCCATTGCTGGAACCTCCTGCCCTACTCGAATCAAGTCAGAGCTCACTATTTGTGCACAGCTGATTCGGTCCATCACTGTGTGAAGGCCCCAAAAGGACATGCTGAGCTTTGTCCTCTGCAAAGTATCCAGTTCAACTCACCCTGTGCTGAGCAGAGAGGAAAAAGACATCATCCCTCATCTCTAGCTGCTTATCATCTAGTTGGCAAAACAGACGTGCCAATCATGATCTTTTTTTGCATATTACCCTTTGATGTTGTACAATAATGGAAGATGAGGGAGGGAAAGGTAGTGCCAAGGTACTTTCAGAGCAGAGAGGAGAGAACAGATGGGTACAGCTCACTCTGATAGCCACTGCTGTGGAAGCTTCCAGAATGAAGCCCAAACTCTTTAGCATCCCTTTACCTTCCTTTCCCAATACCTCCCCTCATGGAGATTTATTGCTCCAGACCCACACAGTGGCTTTCTACTCCATAAGTCCACCTGTCAATACTTGGTGGACACCTCTACATCCCTCAAAACCCAACTCTCACATCTATTTATGTGTATGCTTTACCCACTAATGTTTCATGGAGGAAGAGACTGTCTTGTCCATACTTATGTCTGTTCCATCACTGTATACCATATCATGCCTAGAAGCCAACAGGGGCACCAAAGTTAATGTATGAGATTCAGAAGTCCCAATGACAGTATGGGCAAACTCAGGAGGAAATCCTAAGGTATCTGACTCCCATCCACCACCCCCCCCCCACCCCTTAGTGGTCTCTTAACACATGGGGAGAGCATTTCTGTCATATTATGGTGGGAAGTTGGCAAATACCTACACATGAGCCAAACAGTCCCCTGACCCAGCCCAGGGACTTTACCACCATCTTCTTGTCAGGCTGAAGAGAAGAAAAGCCCCAGCCCAGTCTGGCCTGTGGACTTGGTTCCTCCTGGCACATAAAGCATTTTTATGCTGCTCACTAAGTTGTCCACAGGTTTACAGCCATGGCTCCTCCACTCGGCACTTGCTTTTATTTATTTTTATGCTTGGATGCAGAGAGAGCATTTTTGCTACAAAGCACACACTATATTTTGGCAACCTCCCCTCTCTCCTTCCCACCTCCCCTAGCTTCTCCATTTAGATGCATTTTCCATTTTAAACTGAATATGAAATGTGATGGGTGTCCCTTGAGACTGCCAGATCTCCAGCCCACTCTGCATCTCCTCCGCCTCTCTGCAGAGGCTCCCGACCCCCTTCAGTCTAAGATGGAAGGATGATCTATTGGATTCAGCCTAAGACAGAGCAGAGGAAAAGGAAAATCCCCTATATCCAGGGTTTGTTTTTTCAGAAAATTTTTTTTCAAATGGAAAAGACCTATTTACAAAAAGTTCTTTTTTAAAAAAATAGATTTTATTTATTTATTTAACAGAGAGAGAGAGCAAGCACAAGCAGGAGGAATGACAGGCAGGGAAGAAGCAGGCTCCCCGCTCAGCAAGGAGCCCGATGTGGGGCTTGATCCCAGGACCCTGGGATCATGACCTGAGCTAAAGGTAGCCACTTAATGGACTGAGCCACCCAGGCACCCCAAAAAGTTCTTTTTTTTAAGAGGGGAGTGGGGGGCAGATGGAGAGGAAGAGAGAGAATTTTAACCAGGCTTCATGCCCAGTGTGGAACTCAACATGGGTCTCAATCTCACGACCCTGAGATCATGACCTGAGCTGAAATCAATAGTCAGACGCTTAACCAACGGAGCCATCCAGGTGCCCTTTACAAAAAGTTCTAATCACTCTTTTTATACTCTAGTACCAGCTCCATCTCCACCTCTCTGCAGCCTCCTCCCCACTCATACACTCCAAATAACCCCATTAAGAAGTGACAGGTATAGGGCGCCTGGGTGGCTCAGTTGGTTAAGCGACTGCCTTCGGCTCAGGTCATGATCCTGGAGTCCCTGGATCGAGTCCCGCATTGGGCTCCCTGCTCGGCAGGGAGTCTGCTTCGTCCTCTGACCCTATCCCCTCTCATGTGTTCTCTCTCTCTCATTCTCTCTCTCTCAAATAAATAAATAAAATCTTTAAAAAAAAAAAAAAGAAGTGACAGGTATAAAATTTCAGTTATAACAAGATGAATAAGTTCTAGAGACCTGCTGTACAACATTAGATCTATAGTTGACAATCCTCAGGTCACACCCAGGTGGGCATTCTAGCCCAGCTCTTGGTTGGGCATGTGACCTGGGACAGTGTTTCTGCTGTCTGAACTTCCATTTCTCACCTGGGAAACTCGAATGTTACCAGTCACCTCCCAGAGCAGTTGTGAAGACACAGAGGGCATGCAAATAAAGCATTTAGCTTCATCTCTGGCTGCTCCATTATTTGTCACAAAACCAGAATGAGGGGCAGAGGAAGGGTCATGCTCTCTGGGAAGTACCTGGCTCCCTGTGCGTGGGGCTGGGCCTGGGTCTGAGTGAGGCTTGCAGTGCAGTCCCAGGAGGCAAGCTGCCTCAAGTCCCTTCCTCAGCAAGGGTTCTACAAGCCCGGAGGTGTCTCCTAACCTTTGTGTCCATGACCTTCCTATAGATGTGGGAAGAGGCTATCAGTCTGTGCAAGGAACTGGCGGAACAGTATGAGATGGAGATCTTCGATTATGAGCTCCTGAGCCAGAACCTGGTAAGTCTGGGTGCCCAGGGCCTCGGGCTCCCCAGAGAGGCTGGGGAGAGGAAGTGGTAGGCCAGGTGGGGTCAAGACAGCAGAAAAGCCTGGAAGTAGGGCCTGAGCTGAGGAAGGCTGCTGAAAGCCTTCCTTCCAGTTGGGAGTATTCCCAGAGGGAGGTATTCTGGGAAAACTCATCAGCAACAGTTTCCCGGATGGAGTGGTAAGTACGCTGTTGCATACCCAATAAACACTGTGCTACATTTGCAGTAACATCCCCACAAATCACTAAGCCAATTAAATAAAAGCACAAATTTGTGCTTTCTGATTAACAGATAAATCACATTAAAATGTTCCCCATCTGGCCATTCCCCATTAGCTCCTTGGTGCTGGTGATTTGGTGGGGGTAAGTGGAAAGTGGGGGAAGCCAGCCTAGCCTGCTCAGGCTGCAGATGCCAGGGCTTGGAGAGGAAGTGGCCTCTGCAGGGAAAGCGCAGAACATTTTGGCTGCTCCTACCACTTGTACACCTCCCACATATTTCCTGGTCACCTCAGAGCCAGGCCCCGGCGCCCATCTTAGCCTATTTTGACAGGCCAGTCCAGCTGTGTCCAGGAAACTCTAAAATGAGAGTCAGAATGTGGAGAGATGGTTTATTGCTTCTTGGGCGGGGAGGGGAATGGGTATTGAGAACCATGTTCTTGTTAAAAACAACTGAGCTCTTAGCTGTTTGTACTGTGTGTAAGATATGATGCAAACACACACATGTCGTCACACCAAGAGACACTGATATCTACCCCACACATACATCCACATAGATGTTTGCAGACATGTAGACACACACGCCTTCTAAACATGTGCATTCATGTGCTTGCTCACACACACACGCACACAGAGTGCACATTCATGCACACACACGCGCACACATACATCCCATACACGTTTGTATGCACAGGTACACACACATATCCTATACACATGTATGCACAACACACACACAACACACACATGTGCACACATGTATGCACAACACGCACACGGTGCACATGTACTCACACATGGTACACATGTATGCACACAGAGTACACATATACACACATGGTGCACACATGCGCACACGTGACACACATGCGTGCCCACACGTGCAATACATCTGGTGCACACGCACACGTGGTGCGCATGTGTGCACGCACACATGGTACATGTGTTTGTGTGCACATGTGACACGCGTGTGCGTGTGCACACATGTATACGCACATGAACACACATGGTACACTTGTGTGCATGCACACATGCACACACAGTACAGATTCATGCACCTGCTGATGTACATGCACATCCATGCTCTGAGGCTTGTGCTGCACAGGCTTGTGTCCACGCACATTTATCTCTCATAAATACATGCCTCGTGTGCATGGAGGAGGGAGCAGTGTGGCGATGGGGGCTCTGCACTGCTGGCTGGATTCAGCTCCATACTTACTAGTTACACTATGAGACACCATTTCTTTCTCCGCAAAACAGAGATACGATACTTGTTACGAGGATGATGCAAGTAAGTGAGCTAGTACAGGTGGAGTGATCAACATGGGACCTGGTACAGGGTAAACACAGCTACTGCTGTGATGATGATAGACATAGCCACAGATATGCAAACATGTGCACTGGGCGTCATGGTATAATGATCATGTCTCAAGTGTGGCCTCTCTGAGTGGAATGTGCCCTCGATACACATCTATGTGGTTACAAGCTCTGAGTTTTCTCCCTCCAGATCCAGCAAGCAAAATTCTATGAAAACATCATGAAAATCCTCAGGCCCAAGCCAGACTACTTTGCCGTTGGATACTACGGCCAGGGATTTCCCTCCTTTCTGCGGGTGAGTGTGCTGGTGACGGAGACCCCAGGCCAGGGGCCTGGGGCTTCTCAGCTGTCACTTTGTGCTTCGAGGATCCACTTATACCCAGACTCTCTGCTCTCCTCCTGAGTGCTGCCCTCCTCCCAGCACACGCCCAGTCCCCTCCATCATCACCACCCTCAGCCACCCCATGTTTCTCTAGATATGCAGCAACCAGAGCTGCCCCGCAAGGTGGTAGCTCCCCATCCCTGAGTGAGGTGTTCAAGGAGAGCCAGAGGACCTCAGCTATCCAGCAGGCATTGCAGGGCACCAGTTCTCAGACCCTTTGGGCTCAGGAATCTCTTTTCTCTCTGAAAAATTATTGAGGTCTTCCATGAACTTTTGTATTTATAAGTTCTGTCTACATCTACCGTACTCAAAATTAAAACGAAGACAACTTTAAAATACTTATCTTTGTATTTAAAAATAATAATTAACCTCTCATGTGTTAGCATAACTTGTATCTTTATGAAAAATATTGTGTGTTTTCCCATATTTTCCCATAAAAATATATGCCAACAGTGAGATTGTTTCATATTTCTGCAGATCTCTTTAATGTTTAGATTGAGAGAGGATAGCTAGGTTCTTATACCTGCTTCTGCATTCAGTCTGTCATGACAATACACATCATGCAGGCTCTGGAAAATTCTACTGTACATCTGAGAGAATGAGAGTAAAAAAGGCAAATACCAGCTGTCCATTATTTTGAAGAGTGTTCCCTGGTCTTATGAGGTCCTGAAAGTGTCCTAGAGACCCTCAGGGGTCTCTGGAGCATACTTTCTGAACCAGAGTTTTTGTGGAATATTCACTGATCATGTAGAGAGTTGGACTAGGGCAGTTATAGGCTTCCTTCCTATAGGACTCCTTCCAGTGAGGCTATGGTTCAGTTCTGAGGTCAGGGAGGTAGAAAAGAAACAGCAAATCTGATCTCTAACCTTACTTGATTTACAATGCAGTCGAAGAGATAAGTCTCTCGCTGTAACCAGTCAGTGTGGAAGTCAGAGTGAGCTCATAGGAGTGAACACCATAGCCTGCAGAAGAGGTAGATAGTAAGGCTTTCCTCAGTGGAACAGAGGGGACTTCCCAAACCTGATTGTTCATCAGAACCCCCTGAGGAGCTTGTTAAAAATACATGTTTCTGGATCCTACTACCATAGATCCCATTTCAGCAGGTCTGGAGCAAGGCCTGGGGAGCTGAACTTCTAGAAGTCTCCGAGGCCCATCTGATAATCCCCCAGATTTGAAAACACTGATGTGCAGAGGTGACAGTTGTGGATTTGGACTGCGGAACTTCTGGGCCATTAGATGTGGCACGGATGGTACAAAACATTCTAGAACAGGGTTTCTCAACCTCAGCTCTAGTGACATTTTAGACCAGGTTATTCTTCGTTATGGGGGCTGTCGTCTGCATTGAAGGACATTTAGTAGCATCCTGAGCCTCTACCCACTGGGTTCCAGTAGCTCTCCCTCCCCCAAGCTGTGACAACCAAAAATATTTCCAGACATTGCCAGTATCCCTTAGGAGGCAAAATCACCCCCTGTTTGAAAACTACTGATTTAGAGGAGGCTAACACGGTCAGAGAAGGATAAAGAGTGTGTTTCTATGGATCTAGAGCCAGGAGCCATGTGATGAAGGACCCGAATGCTGAGACTTTCCATGCTGCAGGCCCAGCCCACAGGACCCATGAAAGGCAGGAGGGACGTGTTATGGTCATGTAAACAGAAGAGCAGGTGTGACACATTGAAAGCCAAGTGAGGAGTAATTCTGAAAGCTGTCAGGGCAGTCTGAAGAAGTTCTCCACATCCATGATCCCCCCCTCCTTTTAGAATCAATCTTTTTAAAGAAGTGATGTGGCCAGCGAGGTCAGTGAGCTGAGTTTCTCCTTGCTGTGGTGGGGAAGCAGAAAGGAGAGACATCTATAGGAGGTCACCATAGCTCTGTGCTCATGTCACAAGCCTCCCAGCTTTGCTTAC
This sequence comes from Neomonachus schauinslandi, assembly GCF_002201575.2. Taxonomy (NCBI): domain Eukaryota; kingdom Metazoa; phylum Chordata; class Mammalia; order Carnivora; family Phocidae; genus Neomonachus; species Neomonachus schauinslandi. The sequence continues at coordinate 91,943,821 of NC_058409.1, read as the reverse complement.
ATCATGTTCTCCAAGCCTGGGCCCTGAGATCTCTGTTGGGTGTCATTTTTCTGCAGAACAAAGTATTCATCTACCGAGGGAAGGAGTATGAGCGGAGAGAAGATTTCCAGATGCAGCTGATGAGCCAGTTCCCCAATGCAGAGAAGATGAATACAACCTCTGCCCCTGGAGACGATGTGAAGAATGCCCCAGGCCAGTGTATCCTTGGAGAATGGCCCAACCAGGGGCCAGGCAGAGGCAGCTCTGCTGGGACTTCAGCCCACAGAGCCCCACCTTAGAGCTTAGAGTTGCTGCCAGAATCATTGCAGTGGTGCCAATTTTAGTGTCCAGTGTGGGATCCAAAGAATCCATCTCGGGAAACTGAACACTGCATTCACTGATCAATGCACTCATTCATTCATTCTCATAATGAATACTATCAAGCCCTGACTCTGTGCTGATCATTGCGCAGGGTGCTGAAGATCACACTCACAAAATGGTCCTACCTTCAGGGAGCTTACAGTCTAGCAAGTAAAAGAGACACCAAACTAATTGCACCATTAAATATGTTTATAAAAATGGGATTAATGCCAAGAGGAAGCCATGCAGGACACTGTGATCGGGAGGGCAGAGAAGGCTTCCTTGAGGAAGGTAATGTTTACGGTTAGCAACCCGCCAGAGGTCAGTGGGAGGCAAAGAGAATGGCCCAGACAGAGGTAAGGACCATCATGTGCCCGGGCCTTGAGTGGGAAAGAGCACAGCAGGTTCCAAGAACTGAAATAGTGCCACGTTGCTCTTACAATAAGATTAAAACTCCTACGCGAGGCCAGTGGGCTGTCCACCAACTGACCCCTGCCTGCCTCTCCAATGTCATTGCCCCCCTCCCCATGATTCCTTCCCTCTCTCATGCCCCTCTGGCCACAGTGGCCTCATTTCTGTTGCCTAAACATACCTACCTGGTTCCCCCTGGGCCTGTGCATCTTCTGTTCCCTCTGTGTGTCATGCCCTTCCCCTATAGCTCTTTTTTCACCCATCAGATTGAACCTGGTGTCACCTCCTGGAAGAGACTCTCCTGGTCACTTATCTAAAGTTGCCTTTTCTGAGCTCTTCATGAGCCTCGTGTCTCAAACCCTGTTTGTTTTCTTTAGAGAGTTGATCCCAATCTTCTATCTTTCGTGCTTTTTAAAGGTCCACGTAAGCTAGACTGTAAGCTTTGGGAGGGCAGAGGCCTGCACTGCCTTGTTCACCACAATAACCACCCCCCCAACACACACCACCTGCCTCGGTGCACAAAGCTGACACTGAGAAACTCCTTGTTGATTAATAGAAAGACAAGGGAAATAAGAGAGAAAGAAAAGAGAGATAGACAAATAGAGACTAGAAGGAGGGAAGGACACAGGGAGGAAGCCAGCTCATTGGAGTCCGCAAAGAAGGGCACAGGAGACACGAGATGATGCCAGTGAGGTTGGATCAGTGGTGGTGTTTGTAGGGCCAGGAGCTGACACTGGGCAGGAGGCAGGACTCCTGGGGGCAGAGAGCATAGAAACCCGAGGAGCAGGCAGACAGCTGAGTGGAGATGTACTCACCCACCCTGGCTCCCACACTGCACCCTGTAGCACAAATTAAGTTACAGCCTTTAAAATGGGGTTGACAGGTTGCATGGCTGGGCTGCTAAGTCTGCCGAACCTTAATCCAAATATTTTTCCCTTGGGTGATAAATATTCATCTGTAACCTTTTCATTATGCTCACCTGCCCTTCATGCCTGCTCTACCATGGTGTTTGCGAGAGGAAATGCAACTAGTCCTGGGGCTGACTGGTTACAAATGTGATTTGGGTTACAGACGAGACAGGAGATTAGTACTAAGGCCCTTCTTAAGTAGACTCCTGGCTTTGAATAGCTGTGGTCTTGTAGCTTGGGGCAGATGGAGAGCATGGGTTATGGGGCCATCTCATCATATGTGGGCCTGATTCAGTGCCAGGAATCAGGTGGAAAAGGAAAAAGGGCTGACATTTGCTAAATGTCCTCTTCATGCCATGCATGAGATTGAGTGTTTTGTAAACATTATTTCTTTAACCCCATAAAACTCTATAAGATGGGTATTATTTTTGTCATATGTCATAGGGAAGGAATGTGTAGGGCAGAGAGGTAAAGTAGTTTTCCTAGGATCACAAACCTAGTTAGTGATGGAGGGAAGATCTGAACTCTAAGATCTATCTCAAAGTCTGTATTCTTTCTATAATGCCATCACTTTCATCAAGATTCATGAAGAGAATGTTCTTTATTAACTGTTCACCATGCACCAGGCATTTTTCATGCATTGTTTCATTTTAGCCTTATAGTAATCCTATGAGTTGGGGATTATTACTCTCTGTATTTTGCAAATAAGAAAACCAAGGCTCAAAAAATGTAAGCAGCTTACACAAGGTCCTGGGAACTGATAGAGCTAGGATTTGAACTCAGGTCTGCTTATTGCCCAAATCTGAATTCTTAATGCTCTGTTCTCTTACCTTCTCTAGTGGAGCTGACAAGCAGCTTGGAAGGGTGACACATCTCATGTCTTTTCATTTAAGTATCAAGTGGGGGAAGACATCTGAAGCAAAGGTCTCTTAGTTGAGTGTCTCCTATCTCCCACCTTCCCCCTGCCCAGAACTTGGGGTCACAGTTCCATGCATAGATTCAACATGTGCTGAGACAGTCTAACCATGCATCCTCCTGGACATGATTTGAGGGCTCTAGTGTCACTAGCTTCCCCAGGGCAGGTTTGGATTCTCCTCTTGGACCGAGGCCAATTGCTAAGATCAGTAAATATGACCTAAAACCTTCTCTAAAACAAGGGTTAGCAAATTTCTCTGTAAAGGACCAGATGGGAAATATTTTAGTCTTTGTGGGCTGTGTGGTCTCTATGTCATAACTACTCAACTCTGTGGTTGTAGTGGGAAAACAGCCATGGATAATACATAAATGGATTAGCATGGAAACCAAAGTGGTTTCCCTTTCGGAGAAGGCTGTTGGCTGTATGGCTTGAGAAAGAGAATGGTTTTCCTGAATATTACAGAAATCCTTCCAGTGAGGTTTGGCATTGTGTTCTCTCTCTCTCTCTCTCTCTCCCTCCCTCTCTTTCTCTCTGAGGGACTCTCATTTAATGTGGAAATATTCTCCAGAGGTAAAACAATTAAATCCCCAGCATATTAGTATGGACTAAGTTTATCAGAGGGGAACAATTGAACTTGGAATTATATTTTAGCCATTTCTTCTGTGTGAAAGAATCTACCATCAGAAAGCTCCCAGTGTGGTGGGAGGGCTTGGGAGGAGAAGAAGACAGGGAGCTAGAGAGATAAGAGTCCTAAGTACAGGCAAAATGCCGTGGAGAGTCAAAGGAAGGAAAGGACACCTGACTGGGGGTAAATTGAATGCTCACGGAGCCTGTCATATATGACATTTGCCTCAAGGGCTCACAGGGAGAGGGGATGATATGAGAAAATATTTCAAGCAAAGGGCATAGAAGAATCTTTGGGGTAGCCAGAGATAATGGTGGGACATGGGTTGGGGTCATATTAGAGTAACTTTGAATGCCAATAAGAGGAGTTTGTGATTCCTTAGTTGGCAGAAATTGCAGGTTCAGGAGAGAGTTTTTGGAGTTATGGTGGTCATTGGGTAGAATGAAGGGATGAGAGTACTTGGACACCTGAAGAAGAGAGATGAGTAAAAGAGATGGAAGGCAGAGGAAGGGAAGGAGGAACCAGGGAATAAGACCAGTGATGACTGGTTTTGTTTATTTGGATGGCCATGTTATCAGCTTAAAATGAATAAAGGTCTAGAATAGGCAGATAACGCTCCCATTGCCTGTGCCTGTGGCAGGCATCACTAATCAATCATAGAACTGTTTCCCACTGATCCTGGACACGGCCTTACAATCCTGCCACAGGCAGTTACTTTCAAGCTTTCAGAGTTGGAATGCAAAATGATATCTCTTTGCATGCTCTAAAGCTGTGCTTCTCAAACTTAAGGATGCATATGTATCACCTGAAGATCTTAAACTACAGACACTGATTCAGTAGGTCTGAGGTAGGGCTTGGGACTCACCATCTCTAACAAGCCTCCAGGTGATGTGATGCTGCTGGGCAAAGGACCACACTGGAGTCTGGAGTCAAGGAACCCCGAGCAGGGGGTTAACAGACCCAAATACAAACCTCTGTTCTGTTCTCACAAGCTGTGTGACCTTCAACAATTAGTCTGGCTTCTTTGACCTTGATGTCCTCATCTATGAAAGGGGGACGACTTACATTAATAACACTGCTCAGTGGAATTGGCGAGATGAAAGGAGACCATGGGGAGATGTGCTCTGTAATTGATTGAGAACTATAAATTCATTAGATGGTATTACTGTTAATATAGAAATGATGATGATGATGATGATGATGATGATGATGATTAAGGACCACTAACCAACTCTTAGCAGGGCCTGAGCCCTGGGATAAGGTTGCAAGTGACAGGCAGTTCTGTTAAGGACCAGGGTGACTACTAACTTCTCATTAGGACCTAGCTGGCAGCCAGCAACCTGAGGTCAGTCATTCAGTAAAACTTGGCCTCAGAAGGGCTGTCCAGGCAGGTCTCACCTGGGACCTGCTATATTTGGAACTGTTCCCACAGCCGACAACATGGTGTGAGCCCTTAACAGCAGGAATCCCAGACATCCAGTGTTTCACTGTCCAGCCGGTCTTGGATGAACACCCAAGGTTCAAGAATAAGCCAGTGCCTGACCAGATAATAAAGTAAGACCCACAGTTCATTGGAAGGAGGGATGGGGAAGAAAATCCCATGGGACCGCCAAGCTGAGCTAGTGGCAGGACAGGCCCTGGAGCCCTTCCAGTTCTTTTTCTGGGTCAGCCAGCCTTTTATCCCTTTTCCTCTTGGGAAAAGAATCACCTGCCCCCCATTAGCCATCTGGGCTCTGCCCCTGAAAAGGCTGAAGCCAGAGATGGGAGGAACGAGGCACAGCAAATCCTCAGGAAGCAGCAATGATGTGCACCGAGCTGGAGATGACAGAGAGGTTCCAAGGAATCCATAGCCAGACTGTGGGCTGGGCAGGCGACAGGCAGGGTGGGGACAGAGGGACAGTGCTCATCCTGAGCACGTTCTTCCAAAGAGACATCTTGTCAGCATTTGTTGAGGTTGCGCAATGAACAGGGGATGTGCTCTGGCTATAGGGGCATTAGAGAAAGCAGACGGAAGGTGGGTCTCCATCTGTTCAGAACCAGATCACAAGGTCAGTGATGAGGCCATGAGGCAGGGGTTCTGTGGGGCACCCCTCCGAGCTGCCCAGGTTACCCTCATCAGACCCAGGTACCCACTATAGCACCTGGGAGGACGTTGGGAAGCAGGAGGTCTTTGTGAGAAGAAGGGCCTGTCCACTCAGGGCAAGGCAGTCCACCCCAGCAGCCTCACACCAGGGCAGGAAGCAGAGCTGGTCTAGCTCAACTCGGGTCTGAGCCTCCCCTCACCCTTCAGTCCAATGCTGTGGGCAAAGAATAACAACTATACAGCTGGCACCGTGCCCTGCTGGCCCCAGTGTGAGAATCTCCCTAGAGATTCAGGAAGAGTGATTTGGGGGGTGCTTGGGATACCTAAGGAAATCCGCAGAAGATACTCCTGGGACATGAGGCATATCTTAGGCATATCTAGATCCTTCATTGAGGTCACAGGTGTGCATTAATGCTAAAACTCCAACTCCTTGGGTACCATGTTCTCATAGGACATAAGACTAATCCAGCTAGTCTAGCTTCTAAATCACTTTGCCAGGAGCACCTGATTTTAAATGCTACAACAAGGGTTCTGCCAGACCTGAAGTTTACTGTAATGAGCCTCCTTGGACAGCACAAGGTCAGTTCAGGTTCTGTATCAGCAGCCTGGCATGTTACCAGGAGCTTCTGCCTCTTCCTGTCTTGCAGCTTTTATAAATCCAACTATGTGCAGAAGTTCCACTATTCGCGGCCTGTGCGCAAAGGGACCGTCGACCCTGAGAATGAGTTTGCCGTGAGTATCTCCCCTCCCCTTCAGCAGCCTTGATCATTCCCCCAGGGCTGCCTTTACCAACCAGAGCAGGCACCTGCCAGTGTCAGAATGGGAGGGCATTTGTTCCAAAGCAGAAAGAAGTAAAACTAACATCTATTAATATGATGACACCCATTCTCCAGTCTTTTCCACTGGGTTTGTTTTCATTTCTTGAGCCTCTCCACTTTCAAGATACAGACCAGGCCTTTTCAACCACAGGGCATTTCAGACATTTCCGGAATGTAGGAACCCTCAGGCTAAGCAGGGGTGTTGATGAAGTCAAACCTTCCAAAAAAATAGTAATAAGAAGCCACAGGGATTTCAGTCCCCAGGATCCCCTGTGTGCTTCCCAGCTAGGATCTGTCTTCTGTTCCCAAGGCTGGCATGAGGAGGTGGCTCTAAGTTTCTCTCTGCTCCTTGCCTTAGACTGTGATTCTTCATATTTTGGAAGTCACTGGCCCTTTACGAATGTAACACTGTGAACCCTCCCCCCAGACAATGCAGGTAGATGCATTCAATATTGCTTAAAAATCCTGACGATTCAGAGACCCAGATTAAGACTTACTGGGCCTAAATCCAGGGAAAACTTTAACTTCACATTGGGAAAGAATTCTTAAGGATAAGGTGGGAGTATGTTTCTGAGTCTTGCAACGTTTATCTGGACTCTGAGTAGATGAGAGGTTTGGGGGCCTGGCTGGGTTCTTGCCAAACTTCTCTGATGGCCAGTTTTCATCAAGTGTGTTGCTTTCCTGTCCTTACCACCCCCTGCTTATGGGACAGTCGATGTGGATCGAGAGAACCTCCTTCATAACTGCATACAAGCTTCCAGGGATCCTGCGCTGGTTTGAGGTGGTTCACATGTCCCAGGTGAGTCTCCAGGCCTTCCGGGCATAGCCAGTCTCAGGAGCCCCTTTAAACTATAAGAAGGGGACAAGCTTTTGTTCAAAGCCTAGAATTCCAATGCAAGAAGGGACCTGTGGTACCATCCAGATCACCTGCTTTCAGATTTCTCTCTTAAGCATCAGACAAGTTTTTCCCCCTGGCAAATGAAACCTACACAAGAATCTTGTAATAAAGCTGATGAATGGAAGCTTCTGTGGCTGGGTGCAGCAGGGAGGCAGGGCCTAGAACACCATGCACTCAGTCATATCCTCATCTCCTCCTATCTCAGCAGCACCTTGGGGCTCCGCTGTAGAATCCCACTGTGAACCCATTTTATAGTTGGATAAACTGAGGCTCAGAGAGAGGAAATCACACAGAGGCAAAGCTCTGGCTAGACTGCAATTGTTTGAACTCCCCTTGGGGAGATAGCATGTCTTTTGCTTCTCAACACACTTCAGGGCCTCCAGGTCCTTAAACAGCTAAGGATCTTGCAGCTCCCAGGATGCAAAGGGAAGGCCAGGGTGATTATGAGGAAACTTGAAACATGGGGACATATTCAGGGTGTCATTCATTTATTCATTTAATAAATATTTAATGAGTACCCAACACATGTCAAGCACCTAGGGATTTTTCAGTGGCACTTACATTCTAGTGGGGAAGACATACTGAAAAGTCGAAGTAAGTATAATAATGTCATGGTGATAACCAGAATGGGGAAAAATAAAAGAAAAGTGGTGGTGGAGTGCTGCTATATTAAATAGGGTGGTCAGAGAATGCCTCCCTGCCAAAATGAAGGCCTGGGAGGGAGTTTGGCATTTGAAGGGAGTAGTCCACGCAGATATCACAGAGAAGGACATTCTAGCAGCGGGACCAACAAGTGCACAGGCCCTGGGGACGGAACGTGCTTGTGTCTGATTCACGGCAAGTGAGGGTGAGTAGTCGGAACCTGATACCAGATCCTGCAGGACCTCGTAGGCCACCATAAGGACTTTAGCTTTTCCACTGACTGACCTGGAGCCATGAGCAAAGAAGGGACATGGTCTGGCTGACCTTGTCCAGCTGCTGTATTATCAGCTTGAGACCATCCCACTCTAGCCCTTACTGTCCCCCAGCAGCTTGATGGCCCTCCAATCTCCTTTTCACAGGCTTGGCCTAGACCTTAGGGAAAATATCATAATGATGATGACATCAGCAAACTTTTATCAAGCATGTGCTAAACTGTTCATATGCATTATCTCACCTAAACCCCTCCACAGGACTGCAAAGTAGATATTCTTATTCTCCCATTTCACAGATGAGAGAACTGATGTACCATGTGAGTTTGTGGGTTATTTAAGCTTTAGTGGAAGAAGTGGGATTTGATTTTCACCTCCTATATCAGACATCTGGACCAGATTCACTCTCTCCGTCCTAAACATGTCCCCAGCCCATCCCGACATCAGTGGCACCCTGGAAAGAAAAAACTATTCATGCTCTTTACTCATGGGACACATTGGTACATGATAAGCTTTGACAGGTGTCCCAGGCACAGTATCAAGGGCTTTACAGCATTATCCCATCTAATCCTTACAAAACCCTGAGACATATATACTCTCACCAATCCCATTTTTGAGGTGAGGAATCAGAAACTTTTTGCTAATATGCAGCCTCCACCCATTGGCCCTGGCTGTGTCTTATCCTCTGGTGGTATTCTGCTCCAGCTAGGCTGTGGGAAGACTGAGGGAGTTCCCGCTGTACTCCCTGTCCTCCCCCACCACCTGCCAACCCCTCTATGGTGTTTCTCCTCAAAGCACCCATCACCCCCTAATAGACTACATAATTTGCCTATGGGTCGCTTTTTTTTTTTTTTTAAGATTTTATTTATTTATTTGAGAGAGAGAGAGAGAGAGAGAGAGACAATGAGCAGGGGGAGTGGGAGAAGGAGAGGGAGAAGCAGACTCCCCGCTGAGCAGAGAGCCTGATGCGGGGCTTGATCCTGGGACTCTGGAATCATGACCTGAGCCGAAGGCAGACGCTTAACCAAGTGAGCCACCCAGGTGCCCCCCATAGAATTTTAAACATGATAACATAATATAATCTCTACTAGAATATAAGCTCCAGGAAGAGAGATTTTTGGCTATTTTGTTCCCGACCCTATCTCTGAGTGCGAAAATTAATCTCGGGTACATAACTGGTGCTCAAGATTATTTGTTAAATAAAGCCATCACTCAATCACTCAGTTAATATGCAGAAACCCTTAATATCTGAGCTGGTTATCTTGTTTTGTGAACTCAGGATTATGAAGTTAGGAAAGAGCCAACCTTTTTGTTTTGCTTCATTTATCCGGATGCCTTCTGAGAGAAGGGGTTTGGAAAATGTCCCGAAAGTTAATTGGAGTGAACTTACCTGTAATAGCCTCCCTCAGTTGAGTTACCAAGAACTTCAGGATGTCTCAGACATCAAAGTTTCATGCCTGCTGAGTGAGTTCATTTTCAAAAATCTGTTTTTGTCTTATATGAATTGGTATCTTGTTGTCAGTTATTTCTTGCACGAATTGTCTTGACTACAGTACTGTTTGTACAGAGCAGTGTTTTCCAATAGAATTCCAGTGTTGGTTCTGTGAATTGAGGGTTCTTTCCTTGTTCGTGGCCCTGGGAACATGCAGTCTTTACAAGGAGCTTGGAGACCCCTTTCAGCTGGGGCATTAACAAGCTATGTATGTTGGACACTGTATATCTCTGAGCCTTAGTTTTCATTACCTGTAAGATAGAGATTGAAAAACTATGGAATTTCCGAGCTGAAAGGCACTGTAGAGGTCATTTAGCCCAAGAGCTACAAATTCAAAAACCTTCCGAACCCAGGAAGATATTGCAAATATGTGAAATAATCCCATTAAGACAGCAGGGCGTGGCGTAGCTGTGGCAAGCTCCCTCCTGTTGAATTAAATCTAAAACATGAGAACACGTGTCTGGGCTAAATGAGAGGCCTCTCCAGGCCCAGTTTGGCCTACAGGTCTGCAGTGTGCAAACGCATGCCTGGTTCTTCTCCAGTGCTGTTATTGGCTTATGAAGTCACTGAAGCCCAGAATGGGACTTGAACTGTTCAAGTCATCAGTGGTAGGAGCAAATTGTAATAATAACTTAGCCTGTCTTGTGCAGCTCATGGGATTCGTAAGAGGATTTAGGAGGGTGATATGAGGGAAATGCCTTTGAAGGGATTACCATCACTTCATCTTTTGGCTGATGTTTCTCCCCCTTAAAACTATTCCAGAGTATTTGCTTCCTGATAATTTAGTTTCCCCTCACAGCAATTTGGGCAAGCATTACAAACCTATACTGCTGATAAGGAAACCAAGACTCAGAAAAGGGGCCAGAGATCCGAGGACTTGACTAAGTCCTAACAACCAATAATAAGCCAAGTTTGGTAGCAGAGTGGGCCTTCTGTGGTGAGAGGAGCTTGCCTTTTGAATCAGGAGCCCCTCCCCCCATTCCCTCCCAGCTCTGCGGCCATCTGCCCTGGGGCAAGCGACCCCTGTTGTCCAGGGAACAAAAGGAGAGTACCTGGGTGTGGTGTAAGCCCAGCGTGGGCTGACAGCTGGGAGGCGATCAGTAAATGGAGCCGGCCCCATTATCATGATCATTGCTTTTATTCCTGTTATCAGCCCCTGACATCCAGGCCTCCCACCAAATACATAACCCCCATAACTCTGCTGAGAGCTATAAACTCAGCGTAGGTGAGAAACCAAAAGAATTTTCATTCTCATTCTCTGTTCCTGATGGCTATAATGAGGTTAAAGACTTAGAGATTCAAAAATAGCTTCAGAAATGAGGGAAAAAAGCCAATCAATAGGACTTCCCATTTTTAAAAATTCACTTTAAATCCTGCGTGTTTCAGATATGCCAGGCTATTGTTGAAATCCAGGGGTGGTGACAGATTTTCCTTAGAACTCAGTCTAGACCTTGGCTTTGTAAAGTCCCTGCGGGGCTGGTCTGTGTGCTTGATGGAAATGAGACCGTGGGTTGTAGCTTGTGGCATATGGACTTCAGCCCCCACCAGCCTGAGCAGCCACCCCCGGGAATTCATTTCCCTCCTTGTACGGATGCACGTGTGTGTGCAAGCTCATGTGTGCAAGCGCATGTGTGTGCATGTTTGAATGTGTTTGTGTGAATGTGGCAGGGGGAGAAGGAAACAGAGGTGGAGTCTACTCCTGGGGCCTTCGTATGGCGGCAGAGAGCAGCCTTCCTCAAAAAGGTCCAGAAACAAGGGGGTGTGGAGGCTAGGATCTCACAGATCCACGGAAATGGTTTAGAAAGATGACCAAGAGCATGGCTATAGAGGCCGTCTGTCCTCATACACAGTGGTTATAACAATTAGCAGGTGCCAACTGTTAAAGAACTCTCCTATGAGTCAAGTGCTGTATTATCTCAAAAAACCTTTGCTACATACCCAGTGAGGCAGGCACTATATGACCATCATGTCACAGATGATCCAGTGTAGGGTCCCTTCTGCCAAGAAGTCTTCTCCCGTTACTCGACGCTTCCATCCAGGCTCTACCTGGCCTTGCTGGCAAGACTTCCCTTCTTAAGGACAACTGCTGGCCTCTGTCCTAACACCAACAAGAATTAATAACAGTGGCTACCAGCTACTCTCTGAAGCAGGTTTTTTATCCTCTGTCCTCATTTTACCAGAGTCAACCCAGGCTCAGAAGGGTTAGAAAATGTGCTCAAGGTCACACAGCTAGAAAAAATGGCAGAGCTGAGATTTACACTTAGTTTTATTTTGTTTAGTTCAAGGGTCCGCAAACTATGGCTTGGGGGCCAGACCCCACTTGCACCTATTTTGGTAAATAGTTCTCTTGTAACAACCAACAATGGGGCTCGTTCGTTCGTTTACATGCGGCCTGTGGCGGCTTTCTCTCTACAATAGCAGGCTGTGTCCTTGCCTCAGAGCCTAAAAAGTACTTACCGTCTGGCCCTTTTACAGAAAAAGTGTGCAGACCCCCTGGCTCAGTTTTGAATTCCAGATCCCATCTTTTGAAAACCACGCTGTTTTGCCAGTTCCCATTCGATGGCACTCCGTTTATATTGCTTTCTAAGAGGTGTTAGAAAGGGGTTTCGTTTGATCTTCTCAACTAAATCGAGCCTGCCTTGGAGCAGCGACCTTTATACACCAACCAACCTTAGGACCTACTATGAGCCAGGCGGAGTGACCAGATCACCGGCTGCCCACACACCTAGTAGCTCACACACAGTAGGTGCACAACCGGAAGGGCTGAATTGGAGCGTGTTTCGCCCAGGTGATAAGAAGAGAAAACCCTCCCTGGAGCATACCGGGCCTCTGAAATCCCAGCAAGGGCCTGAGACTCCCCCTCCCCCACCTCTTCCTCCCCAGGGAAATGCCTTTCTCACTAAGCAGAAAGTTAGCCTGTCTCTCCCCAGATGGAAGACAGCCCCTAGAACTCACTGATTATAACAAGAGCCTGTTACAGCCCCTTGGGGAGCATTGCCTCATTTGAATTCCAACCCCAAATGAAATCAATACCAATAATTATATCTGTTTTTAAAGCAACGTGCTAAGGCCCTTTCTTCCTGGTGATCTCGTTTTCAACAGACCACAATTAGCCCTCTGGAGAATGCCATTGAAACTATGTCCACAGCCAATGAGAAGATCCTGATGATGATCAACCAGTACCAGAGTGACGAGAGCCTCCCCATTAACCCACTCTCCATGCTCCTGAACGGGATCGTGGACCCTGCTGTCATGGGAGGGTTCGCCAAATACGAGAAGGTGAGGGCTTCCACCCTCCAGCTGCGCCCCCCCCCCCCCTGTGGTCACAGAGCGGTGACAGGAGGGCCTGGGGGCAGAGATGTAGCTGCATGTCACTATCTTACTGTGGCTGTGTGTCCCCCAAAGGGACACTTCAGCTTGGTGGGACCTCAGACACCTTCCAGAGTTTCTACAGCCCGTCTCTCATCTCCTTTCCACCCTCAATGCCACATTCTGCCGTAGCAGGAAGGAGCAGGGGCCACAAGGATCCCCTATTCCCCTGGGCACATCCGTGCACCTCCCTCAGGGAAAGGCTCTGGATTGGGGCCAGATGACAGAAGTGCAGGAGCCACACATCCAAGTACACGCCACCTGTGTGAACCCATCTCTTCCACAGATGCTCGAAATGACCTCTACAGATGGAAAGAAATGAAACCCAGAATGTGTGAAAATATAGAAAGGATAGGAGACCAACTCCAAAATGGAGTTATAATCTAGGCATCTGGGTCATAAGGTCTCTCCAGAGATGCCCACACATTTTAGCCACAGATTTTATTTTTGAGCCTCCTGGTATCTACGGCAAAAAGAGAAATGCCAGTGGTTATATGAGTCACATTTTCCACTAGGGGAAAATGCCAATTTCTCAGTAGAGGGACATAGCTTTTCCCAGCATTGAAGTAGAATAAGAAGGCTTTATTTGGTTTTTACCTAGTCTGTACATTAATGGCACAGAGGGGGAAAATGGACTCCTCATTCTAATACATCTCATAATGATTTCCCTATTTATCTTTCCTATGTCCTCCACTGATGTAAAACTAAGAATACAATGCAGTAGTATAATTCAGGGACAGTAATTTCAGTCTCCCAAGCAGTCCTTCTAGCTACTCTTGGATATCCCATTAGTCATCATCAGCAAGCCTTTGTTCAGCCTTGAGGGGTGATAATATATGCCTATGTATGTGCATACACATGAGGACATAAGTCCAGAAAGAGCTAGGGGCTGCCAGGGGCACCCACAGTAAGGGAGGTGATGAGGAGGGCTGGAGCACCACAGCCGAAAGACCTTCCTGCGTGCTTTTCCCTGCGGCAATGCTCCAAAACTTGAAGGAGCATCAGAATCCCAGGCCGGCTTCTCCTTCCACCCCCCACCCCACCCAGAGGTTCTGATTCAGTGGGTTGGGTGGGACCCAAGAATTTACATGTCTGACAAGTTCCCAGGTGATGCTGATGCTTATGTTCCTGGGAGAATTTGAGAACTACTTCCGTGGGGTTTGTGGCCCTTGTCCAGGGGGTTCTGATCTGAGCCTTCAGGAAGAGGAAACAATGTCCGTCCTACAGGGCCCTGCCCTAACCAAATACATGTGACCTCAAGCCTGCCCCCCCAATAGCGTCCTTTTCTAGTAACAGAGAGATCCGTTGTGGGATCCAGGCCACATGAATAGGAAACCCCAAATGCCTGCCTGTCCTCCCCAGGCCTTTTTCACAGAGGAGTACACAAGAGATCACCCGGATGACCAGGAAAAACTGAGCCGCCTCAAGGACCTGATTGCGTGGCAGGTAACACACAGCTGGGCCGGGGTGGGGTCACCCTGCCTCCTTCCTGCCCTCTCCCTGCTGCGTCCCCTCTGCTAGCTAGTCTCTGGCTGGCATGGCCAAGTTTAACCCCTTCTCCCGTCCCTTGACTTTTGGCCCTTCCTCTGAATCCCCATCTCCCGTGAGCAGGCTCGCACTGGAACTGGGATTTGGGGCACTGCGCCCCTGGGGCGCCACACAGGTGCTGAGCAGCGATGCTGTTCTGCATGCTGCTAAGAATGCACGTGGAATTCAGAAGAGGTGGCTTTTCCCAGTGGGACTGAAATGAAAGCCAGGACCCCCACCTGGCACGCGCCAATCAGATAATAGATTTTGGCCCCCACCCCCACCTCCTAAAGCTGACCCAGTTTGTTGCATATAATGTTCAGATGGATTATCAGGTTTGGAAAATAATTGAGGCCTTCATTTAGTGGGTTTTTGGTCAAAGAGCCTGCATTCTGCACCTCCAGAGCCAAGCCAGAAAACTTGGAAGGCACTGTCCTTCCTGCCACCCCACTTGTCTTTGTCTCCCCTCTATCTCTTCTCTCCTTGCACCCCATCTCCTCCCTCCGTGCTTGCTCTCTTTCGGTCTCTGTCTTCCTGTGCTTCTGTCCCTTTCTCCTTCTCTCTTAGACCTCCCTTGCTTCTATCCCTCCTCTGTCTTTTGCCTCCCTCTGCCCCTCACATCTTACTCCTCTCTCCACTTCTCTCCCTCCTTCTCCCTGCCTTTCTCTGGCTCCCTCTCCTATGTTTTCTCTCCCTTCTTCTCTCTCCTTTTATTTCTCTCTCCCCCTCTCCCCTACTCCCTGGAGGCCAAACAGTCCACCACCTCCCCCCACCCAGAGGCCTCCAAAGGACAAGACTCCCCATCCTGGAACATGAACCTGCTCTGCAGGGACCACTCAGGGGCCAGAACGCCAGGTGGGCTCCAGAGGGCAGGAGAGAGAGGGAGGCACAGAGCTGGGGACAGCAGTTAACAGCTGCCTATCCTCCCTCCCTCCCTTCTTGCCAGTCACCATGCAAAGAAAAGCAAGCTATTGTGGTAGGGAGTTTTTGTTACTCTAGGGAAATCAGGGAATGAGAAGCATTGGGTGCAGCCTCTTTTCTTAAAATAAGGTTTCCTAATTCAGGTCCTTCTCTGCCACTGCCAATTTATGCAAAACGAGGCTTTAAAAATGAAACAGCAAGTGCTGCATAGACACGGTTTCCTGAGTGGATTTTGTGTGTCTGGAATTTTCTCTCCCTTCTTACCTTGTGCCACCTGTGAAACCCAAACATCCCCAAGATCCCCAGCTTCCCGAGGTCATCATGCCCTTTAAATACTCAAATAATGGTATTCCCCCTCACCACCTCCAGCCCGGCAATCAGGAAGGCCTGGCTTTGATTGGGTTCCTTTCTCAGACATTTCTGGAATGCCCCAGGGAGGGCTAGCACCTCACACAAATTTGTTTGGTTGTTGGGTGTCAATTCTCAATCCATATCACTGCCCTGGGCCTCTCCACCGGGCAGGTCTTATCACCTGGTAATGGATCTTCCATGTTGTGTCCACCACAGCCAAAGCATGAACCTCAGCCTCAGAGCACAGCTAGTGCCAGGCTGTGCCTTCTAAAAGAATTCTCTCCAAGTCTTGAAGCTAATGGAGGGACACTAAAAAGAAGGGAGACTTTGAAAGCAAGTATTAGCTGTTACAGCTTCTAAGAGCCATTAGCTTGGCCTCTTCAGACAGCGGCCCCTGGTGGCCACCTTCTCCGTAACATTTCCTCTCCCCCCACCCTGCCTCCAACAAGCCACCATGTTACAGAAGCCCACTCCCCACCTGGTACCCCCCCTCCAAGGGGGCCATGTCCCTCCCACTCAGAGTCCAGGCACCCTAACTATGGGCACTTAACATTCAAAAGATGTTGCCCTGCCATGGTGAAGGCTGCCTTGTTATAATATTACATACAGGGAATTAGCTCTTCCTTGTCCCTTCTAACCACTCATTCTTGTACCTTGTAGTCACTGAGATCCTCCTGTGTGCCCAGCAACAGAAATAGTGCTGCTGGACAAAATTAGGCCCGCTCCCTGACCTCTTGGAGCTTAATTCTAAATTGGATCTTAGTTTCACAAAGCCAGATACACTTTGGATTTTTCTCAAAGCCTGAGAACTTTCGATTTCAAAGGGGAATGTCCTTGCCCCTAGTCTAGCAACACAACAAAAGCCAAAGCTTGCCAAGTACTTTTTTGTGTTCAAGATTTCACAGATCTCAAGATTGATTGCTTCTTAATTTTTTTTTTCTTTGTAAAGATTTTCTCTATATTTATCAGCGTGGACAGATGTCTACAGTATATTCATCTTTTAAACACGTTGTGAGATATTACAAACAGAAAAGTACACATAGCAAAAATATGCAGTGCATTGATATCACAAAATGTACACCCATATGACCACCACTTGGATGAAGAAGTAGAATTCTGCCAGGACCCAGAAGCCCGTTTGTGTCTGTAAGCCTCACTTGTATCATTGCTAGTCTTCGCCATGGCTGACTATTACCCTGCTTGCACAGTAATCATTTCCTTGCCTTTTTACAATAGTTTTTACTACTCAAGCACTCCCTCCTAAACACTGGAGTTTACTTGTGCTTATTTTTGACCATAATACAAATGAAGCCACACAGTATGCGTCCTTTGGGTCTAACTTATTTGCTCAACATTATGTTTGTAAAATTCATTCATCTTGTTGTACATAGCTAACGTTCATCCATTTTCACTGATGTATAATAGTCTGTACAGCTGGATTGTGTAACTCTACCGAAACATATTTATTTCTTTTTCAACTGATGGAGATTTAGGTTGATTGTAGTTTGGGGCTATTACAAGGAATGCTGTTCTGAACATCTTTATATGTGTCTTTGGGGCACACGTTTGCATAATTTCTGATGGGTGTGTACCTAGGCATGGAGTCGGTTATAGTATATGAGAATATCTAGCTCTGGTAGATACTACCAAACTTCAATCAGCATAGGTTAGTTTTGCCTGTTCTTGAATTTCATATAAATGGTATTATACATATGTACTACTACACAGTATCTACTACTGTGTGTCTGGCTTCTTTTGCTCAACACAATGCCTTTGAGCCAGGTTGTTGCATATATCAGAGATCTATGTTTTTTGTTTCCTTCATCCATTATATGAATATACAACATAACAATAACATAACAATGTATTTATCCATTCTCTTGTTGGTGGACATTTGGGTTGCTCTCAGGTTTTGTGTAGTATGAATAAAGTTGCAGTGCACGTTCTGGTTCATGTCTTTTGGTGAACATAAGCACTCACTTCCCTCAGTATGTATCTAGTACTAGAATTTCCAGGTCAAGCATCTTTAGCCTTGCTGGATACAAAGAAACAGTTTTCCAAAGAATCAGCTTTGGCTTCCTCAATCCTCTCTGCTGTAAGTTTGTTTCCTTTGTCATCCATACCTACTCTCCCTTATATTATGTCCTTCCTTTTACTCTTGTTGGATTTAATTTGCTGTTCTTTTACTAAAATTTTGAGATGGATGCCTAGATAATTGACTTCCTGTCTTTGTTAGTATGTAAACCTCAAGCTATGAATGTACCTCCATTCTTTAATGATATCTTATTAGTTTTTATATGTGGGATTTCTATTATCATTCCTCTTTTTTAAAATAAGATCTTTGTCTTGTTTCATAGATGGAGGATCTTTTCTGTTTCTATATATTAATTAAACTTTTTAAAAATAATGTTTCCTTAGGCCCTCTTTATTCTCCCTGTTTTTTCTAAGTTAGTTCATTTATTCCTCCCTTCCTTTGTCCCTTCCTTCCTTTTTTCCTTCCTTCCTTTTTGCTTTCTTTCCTCTCTGTTGGTTCTAATCTCTGTCTTTCATACTGGAAAGCCTCCTCCAATGTCTGGCGATCTTCATAGTTAAGACTGAGGCACGAAAGAGCTGAGTGAAACTCTATGTGCATGGGTGATAACTTTGTCAACTAGATGGCATCACTATATGGTAACTGAGTGATCCACAAATGCCATTCACTTTCTCCAGCTACACATCTTTCAAACATAGGAATGGTAATCCTGGCAATGATGCTGCTGGAATCTGGGACTTGGGGAGTGAAGGGCTTCCTGTCAGTGTGCAGACTTCCCCTCCAACCCCCATTTCCAGTCTGGCTCCTCATCCCTGCCCTCCGTTGTGCCTGGTACCCTCGAGCCCAGAGCTCCTTGTTCTAATTGTTCTAAAGGGTAAGCTCCTTCTTCTTGGGGAAATGGAAAAATACAACACTTGGCCACAGGGTGAAGTGATGAGGACCTGGAGATCTAACTGCTCCTGTCACAGAACTTCAACCTATCCCTCTGTGTTGAGCTCCTCAAGTCACCCTGACTTTTCTGGGGTACCTACTGCCTCCAATCCCTAAGTCCCTCATAGGTTCCTTGAGGCAGATTGGCCTCTTCGTATCATTAACCCCTTCCTCTGCTCCGGGAGGTCTCTTGCCATCCTCCATCCACTAGACATGGTGTAGGTCAAATAAGATTTCAGTTGCTCACTCACCTTGTCCTTTCAGGGATATCTCCCAAAGAAGGATGCAGCAGTGTCCTTATGTCACCATCATGGAAATGTTGATATTTTTTCTTCAAAATAATCTATATTCTACCTCTTTGTACCCCTAGTTATGTCTCGCTGGGGCCACATCACTAACTCTCTCAGCATTCCTTCTAGTAGTGACCACCATGGCTCGGCTGCTCTTCCTTCTAGCTACCGTTGAGACAGCATCCCATTGACCTCCTTTGTTGATAAATGAGTTTAACTCCCTCACATCTGTCACCTCATCCTCCCCCACCTTCCCAAGCCTTTTACATCACCTTTTAAAAATTCCCTATTGGCCAGTACCTTAATGTATTAACACTTCCCTGTCTTTCTTCAGCAGCCACATGAAGTATCACCAGACCTCCCATTTTATAAGACAAGGCGGTGTCATTCCTCCTTTTCCTTTCAGCCCTTCTTTTCTTCTATCCCCCAGCTTCTGACATTCATTCTTTCCCTTTGCATTGCCAAGAGCTTCTTGGGCAAGGCTTTAGGTGAGCACCAAGAGCTTCTTCCTAGCCCCACACCCTGTCCCTCAGTAGATTCGTTAGGGGAAGATTTTCCCAAACATACAGCCTCTAATGGGGGTCCGATCCTCCTAGGGGACAAGGGTGGCCAGAGGTGTTTCTCCCCTTCCAGAGTGAACCCCAGGGCTGCAGCTTCCCCATTTCCCAGGGCTGCTGACCCTGTGTGAAGATCTCAGAGGCCCCAGTGCCCTCGACAAGTTCTGAGCAGGCCGGTGTGACTTCACCCACCTTCACGGGCCAGGTCCCAAGCTGCAGCCAGGAAGCCAGCCTGTGGCTCATCATCTACCACCTTTCTCTCCAGATCCCCTTCCTGGGAGCTGGGATTAAAATCCATGAGAAAAGGGTGTCAGAGAATCTGCGACCCTTCCACGACCGGATGGAAGAATGTTTCAAGAACCTGAAAGTGAAGGTGGAGAAGGAGTATGGTGTCAGAGAAATGGTATGTGTGATCCCCGTGGCTGGAAGGGGTGAGACTGGTGGAGTGTGGTGTGGGGAGTGGGGCAGTGGGGATGCGAGCTGGCAGGGACCCAGCAAAGGAACCTGCCCTGGAGGAAGACCTGATCCAGGGGAACCTTCCTGTAAACATGGTCCCTCACGGTCACCCCCAGACAAACCCCAGGTGCAAAGTGAGCCCTCCCCACTTAGGGACTGCCGAAGCACCGAGTATGTGCCCAGTCTGATCTCAGCACTTGGTGTCTAGGACTTGTTAAGTCCTCACAACATGCCTGGGAAGTAGGAATGATTTTCAACTCCTCGCATCTCTTTTGGAGGTTCAGAAGTGTTAAGTAATTTGCCAAAGGCTACATAACAAGTGAGTACAGGACAGAATTTTCACCTGGCTCTGTTGGCCTCCAAAGCAAGTGCTTTGGGCCACTAATAGGCTCTGTGACATAAAGAGGCCAGTGGCCTGGTGCTCACAGGGACATCTTTATCCTCCTCCCCAGGAAGTGGAATCCTGAAACATCAAGGCTGTGCGGTCCTATAGAGGCCATGTGGCTCAAGCCTCTGATTCTATAGATTAGAAAACTGAGGCCCAGAGGGGGTCATGAGTTCCTAAAAGAGTGTAGAGGTAACCCGGGCCTCTTGTTTTCTGACCCAAGTTTTTCCACGAAACGAGTTGTGTCTTCCAGCCATGACATGACACTGCACTGCAATTCTGTTAACTGTTCAGAATTGGGTCAGATCTCACAGGTTAAGGGCAGATTCCTCTATAAGGCTGCCCTCCCTTCAGGCACTGGGGTTCCCAAGCCCCTGCACTTCTGACCAACTGGTCACAAATTTGGGGGTTCCTTCTACCCCTTCGGGTTCACAGAATTCCACAGAATTCAAGAAAGCACTATGCTTACGATGACAGTTTTATGGCAAAGAATACAAATTAGGACCAGCCGAATGAAGAGATGCAGAGGGTGAGGTCTGGGAGGGTCCCAAACACACAGCTGATGTGCCCTCAGGACATGTCACCCACCCATCCATGTACGATTACCCACCAGGAAACTCACCTTAGCTGGGGTGTTGGAAGTTCTTACTGGGGTTTTACTACATAGTCATGAGGGGGTGACTCATTGGCCACCTGACTGAAATCTGTCCCAAGCCCCTTCCCCTCCCTAGAGGTAGAGCATCTATCACCTGGGGCAAAGCCTGACCCTGTAACCCCACAGTTGGTCCCTCCGGCCTGGCCTCCAGCCTGAGTCTTCTCATGAGTATCAGGGGCCCCCACGAAGAATGAGGACACTCCTGTCCCTGGGGACATCGCAGGGGTTACGAGGTCACCTCCCAGGAACAAGGAAGGAATAAAGGCCAGCCCAATTCTTTTCTAAAACAACAACGCCCTCGCGTCAGCCACCAGGAATTGTGCAGCCACCCTGCTCTGCGCAGCAGCTGAGCCCTGTTCAGGTGGAGGAGGCAGCGGGAAGGGGACACCACAGGAGCCGGCCCATCCAGCCCGAGGGCCTGCTGCTAACCTCCCTGCTCTCCCCACCTGCAGCCCGACTTCGAGGACAGGCGCGTGGGCCGCCCACGGTCAATGCTGCGCTCCTACAGGCAGATGTCTATCATCTCCATGGCTTCCATGAACTCTGACTGCAGCACCCCCAGCAAGACCACCTCTGAGAGGTCAGTGCCTGCCCCGGGAGCCCCTTGCACTCCTGCCGCCCCGCCCCCGGCCCCCAGCAAAGCCTTGCTGCTCCTCCTTCTGCCCCAGAGCCCACCCGTCTACCACCTCCGTACCCTTGTGTCTCCAAGCCTTTCCCTAGCTGGTGCCTCACTAAAACCCTCACGGCCACACTGTGACACTGCTCTTCTTAGTGCCACTGAGAGGGGTCATTTGAGGCCCAAGCCCAAGGTGGCTTTTCCTGAGGCCCTGGCAGGACAGCCATGGCTGGCACTCTCCCAGCCTGGCCATCTCTGCAGCCAGACCTCCCCCCCACCACCCCCAGCCTGCCTCAGTCTGGCTTCTCCTCTCCTCTATCTGGGTGCCGCCCCCCAACTCCCCACTGCAGAGCTGCCCCTCCTGCACCCCCCCCATCCCTCTGCAGGGGAGGAAGTTTCTCCCTCACCCCACGAAAAGCCTCTCCCCTTCTGCCGTCCTGGTGTCTTCCGCTCCCCCCAGCCTGACTCCACTACCCTGAGGACGTGGGAACGTGAACCGGGGACTCTCTGCGTGCAAGACCATGCTAAGGGGCCCTCAGGCCTCATCGCATGGCTGCCCTGCAAGGTCCTGCAAACACCTGCATTTACTGGAAGGAAAGAATGGCTCAGGGAGGCTGAGTGATTTGCCAAAGGCATTCAGTAAAGGGTGGCAGTGCCGGATTTGAATCCAGGGCCACATCTTAACAAGTGTCTCTCCTCACCGCCAGTCTTTCTTGCTTATGGCTCACCTCCTTCAATTTCATTTTACTCTGTATTTTGAATGTTTGCAAATTAAGCAAGTGCCTCCCCAAACTCTACCAGCTTAGCTGATCTACCCCCGGCCCCTGTAGTGACAACTCAGCCAGCCTCAGTCCCTGCAAGGCAGTTCCCCTGAAGCTCTAACTGCAGTTTCTACTGCTACCCCTTGTGCCCTTCAGCTTTGATCTGGAATTAGCAACCCCTAAGACTCCAAAAGCAGAGCCAGTGGAGATGATCTCCATGGGGAGCACTCTGCCGGAAGTCAAGCTGCGGAGGTCCAAGAAGAGGGCCAAGAGGAGCAGTGTAGTGTTTGCGGACGAGAAGGCAGCAGCCGAGTCAGACCTGAAGCGGGTGAGCAGCCCTGGCAGGATGCCTCTTACACCATTAGCACATCTCTGCTATACACCAGGCATGTTATCCGGGGCCCTCAGACAAGGTCCCATTTGAGCCTCACGTTTGCAGTGAAGTAGCTGATGCAGAGGCAGAGTCTGAGGAGCAGGGAGGCGAAGTGCTGCAGGTGTCCACACAGCCTGACGTGACAGAGCTGGGATTTGAACCCTGGCTGTTAGACTCCAGCCCGTGCGTGTCTTTCCCACCATGCGGCAAACGGGAGAAGCTGCCTGTGGCATTCATAGAGAGAGAGCAGCCCTCCCACTGCTGGGCTGGGTGTTTCTACATCTCCAGCCCGTGTCCCTAGCCCAAGGGCCATTCCAACCTCTGACATCTCAGCCCCTGCTGGGCTCCTCCAGCGAGCCAGGAGCCCAGCTGCAGAATGCAGAGATGGACTCTCACTGCCCTGACTTTGAGAGTTTTTGTCTTACAACTAATAACTATTTAATAATGAAACTTGGTGTCATTGGGTGCAAATCTTAGTTTCCCCTGAAAGAGAAGTTTGTTGAAGGCATTATTAGAGCCTAGGAAGGGGAGAGGGATTAACTGTACTGGCAAGGGAGGGGTGCGGGATGAAAGGGCAAGGGTCGAACTAAAATGCCTTCCAGTAAAGAAAAGATCCGCCACACACTTCCCTGTAGACCTCGGAGGCTACTCTTGCCAGGGGACAAGACTGGAAATAAGTCCTCCATGTTTTACAATTCTAGGGGGTATCATTTACATGATTGTCTAAATGAATGTCCCCCAACCCCTGGAGTTACAGAGTATGCAACCTATGCAACCGTACATGACAGCCTGGCATGGAATGATACAAAAAAGAACAGTCAGCTTGAAACTAGGTACACAGAAGCCTTGCCAAGCCCTTAGCACTGATTTTTCAAGGCCAGGAGCTGTCTGATGCTAAGCCGCTGTGGTATGTGTGTGGGTGGGTGGGTGGGTGGGTGGGTGTGTGTGCGTGGTGTGTATGCCTGTGTATATGCATGGTGTATTTATTCAGCTTTCCAGGAAGCACGAGTTCATGAGTGACACCAACCTCTCGGAGCATGCAGCCATCCCCCCCAGGGCATCCATCCTCTCTCAGATGAGTTTTGCCAGTCAGTCCATGCCCACCATCCCAGGTATGCACCCTACCACCAGCAGCACCAGAAGGTACAGAGATAGCAGGGCTACCAGCCTGGGGGGTGGAGGGTGGGTGAGGACTGTATCTATGTAGCAAAGGGGCCAGGCATCCTGGGGGCGAGAGGTTCTGCTCAGAGGCCCCCTGTCCTCTGAGCTCTCACCACACACACACCCCCTTTTGTAGGGGAAACTGACCTGCAAGCTCCACCTGGGGCTGGGCTGGAGGCCTGTTGTCCCTCTGGTCCTCAGGATTCACTGGGAATCCACTTGTCAAACCAGGTAGCCCTGCCTTCTCAGTTAGCCCGGCCCCCCCACGGGCCAGAAGCCCTGTGTTTCCTTTTTTGACCTGGAACACTATTTCTGGAACTTGTAGAAATTGCCACCACACCTTCTAGTCGTAGAGCGTTTGATTCATAGATGCTACCTATTTCCGCCACTCCTTCATTGTCCAGGGAGGAGGTTAGCAGCACACAGATGGCCGTTCCTATGTTACAGAGGGGGATTCTGCCACCCTGATGGAGACGGGCACACCTGAGGTCCCTGCGTCTGACGTGCCGCTGTCTGCAGGGCAAGGGCAGGGAGGGCAGGACAGACCCGTGCTGCCCTGTGGAGCTCGGCAGGCCGATCGCAGCAAAGACACCTGCCGTTTCTTGAGTGCTGACCCCACCAGGCCCTGTGCTAAATTCTTCATCTTTGATTTACACCTCAACACCCAGCTATGAAGTAGATGATGTCATTAGCCCCACTGTGTGGATGAGAAAACTGAGGTACTAGCAATGTCAGTCTCCCACACGTCACCAGCTAGGAAGGGGCAGAGGCTGAGTGTAGGCCAGGCCCTCTGCTCCTGGAACAATGCCCTTGACCCCTGCCCAGCCACACCAGGCAGGACAGCCCCTGAGCTATGGCATCTGGCCGGACACACAGTCGTGTCACTGTCATCTGCTCACACCACCACAATACCCTGGAGGTCTGTGCTCTTGTCCACATGTTACCAGTGTTGAAACCGAGCATCAAGAAGTAGCGAGTAGGCAGGTCTGCATGTCTGCGAGCTGCGAGCTGTAGCTACCAGTTCTCTCCACCAGCCCCTGCCTTGGGGAAGATGAGAAATCCACGCTCCCAGTGTAGAAAGAAAGGTGAAGGAAGAGTGAGCTCACATGGTCTCCCCACCTTGGGGCAAAAGGCCACCTTCCCTGAGGAAGTCAGGGCCCCAGCGGCCAGGGGGCCTTCCCCCAGGTCCCCCATGTTTCTGGCTCAGAAGCCCTGACAAGACTATGATCGGGCCAGGCGCAGGCCCCTGCCGGGTTGGGGGGAGGGGGGTTGGCAAGCCGTGCCCAGGAGGACAGCTTCAATAGCCCCCTTCAAGCAACAAGCAGTCCTTCCCACCTCCTCCTGGCACCGTGACGTGTCCTCCCTGGTTTCTGTCTCTGTCCCCCAGCCGGTCTCCTGCCTGCCTCCCCCACGTCACCCTCCTGTCTCTTGGGCACCGCCTCTCCTCCGCGCACCCACTCACTCCCTCTCCCGGCTCTCCTTCCAGCCCTCACGCTCTCAGTGGCAGGCATGCCTACGACGGATGACGCCAACTCGTCCCCTCGCCTCAGCCAGACCTTCTTCCCTCTCTCGGATGACAAGAAGACACTCAAACGGAAGAAAGTAAATCAGTTCTTCAAGACGATGGTGAGGACCCAGATGGGTGGAAAGACAAGCGTATGTGGGGGGTGGGGGTGGGAAGAAAGCAACACAGAGAGAGGAGAAATTGGGGGTGAGGAGGGAAGGCAAGTATGTGTGTGCATGCACACGCATGCATGTTTGCACACTCCCCGGGAGGCATGGTCAGGGCCTGCAGGGGTTGCGACACTAGCCAGAAATGCCCCCACCGCAGTTCTCCTCTTGGGCCCTGGTCTCTGAGCAGGACTGACCCCAGCTGGGCTGCAGGAATGTGCCAAGGGGAGACACAGGGCCCCTGGGACCTCAGGACCAGTCACCATCCTTTGCCTA
The DNA here is from genome assembly GCF_002201575.2 of Neomonachus schauinslandi. Taxonomy (NCBI): domain Eukaryota; kingdom Metazoa; phylum Chordata; class Mammalia; order Carnivora; family Phocidae; genus Neomonachus; species Neomonachus schauinslandi. The sequence continues at coordinate 91,918,089 of NC_058409.1, read as the reverse complement.
AGTTGCCTTTTGGTGCACCTGTCAGAGCCACAACAGCTGGCTATCTTTGGAAGCTCAAAGTTCTTTTTAATATTTTTTTGGAGGAGCTTTCCTATTCAACTTATATTACAGAATCCTAATTAAAAGTGAGTTTCCAAGCCCTGACTTTTCAAGTCCCGCCTCCTATTGTTACTTGTCAGTCTTTACTCAAGATTAAAAAGGAGTCCCGTTGACACTTCTGATCCTCAAGATGATATAAACCGGAGCTCGGCTACTATAATAATCACAAGTTTACCGTGAGCGTGCAGTGAGTCAGGCACCACACGGAGCACTTTCCAGACCTTGTCCAACGTGACCTGCCACCACCCCTGGGAGGAATGTACAGGGCTCCCGGAGTTAGGGAAGTGACTGGCCTGGGTCCCCACAGTGCAGGAGACCACAGAGGCTGTGTTCGAACCACAGTGGGCTACCACCTCCCTGGGCATGGTCAGGGTCATGCTACCTCGCACTCGCGGGGCTTTGGGCAGGGATCCTTGTGACTGCAAGGCGGAAGCCCCGCTTCGGCACTCATGAGAATCCCATCCCGGGGGTGTGTGTGTTTATTTTCTTTTCCCACAAAGCTGGCCAGCAAATCCCCTGAAGAAGGCAAGCAGATCCCTGACTTCCTGTCGTCGGACCTGTGAGCAGCTGCTGACCGGGGCCGCACAAGGGGAGCCAGAGAGAGGACTTTCTGGAAGAAGAGAGACACGGTGGGACATTGAGGTCTCAAACAGTGGGGAGACCTCCTGCCAGTTGCCCTCCCTCAGAGGGAACAAGGGCTGATCTGGCCACCCCCGTGATGTGGGTGGCGGGTGAGAACACCCCCCGCCTGGATTTGGAGCCAGCAAAGATGCTCTCTCCCGCCACGCTCTCCCCAACATCCTAGGCGCATCTTTTTATTACCCGGTTTCTTAAGTATAAGGAGCTGTATTTTTATTTCATTTTTTCAAGTCCTAGCACTTAACAGAAAAGCCTTTTAAATATTCTTTTATTTTATTTTTGGTTAATAGTTTTGTACTTTACATTTTTTAATACAACCAGCCAGTCATTTTCCTAGCTGATCTGCTCCAAAGTGTTGCTGTTTTCTTACCGACAATAAAAATGGGTGCATGGCTCCAGTCAGCCTTATTGCATAATTCCATCAGCAGCGTCCCTGCAGCCTGGAGAGGGTGGGAAGGCAGGCCATCCAGGGCCTGCCGTGATGGTGAGGGGCCTGGCTCCAGCCTGTCACAGTGCCAGATTTGCCCTCCTTATCCATGCCACCCCCAGGAGTCTTCTCCATGATTCCAGTTCCTTAGGGGCTGAATGCTGGGGTGTAGGCAAGCCAGAAAATCTGCCACAATCTTCCTCAAGGTGATCTTCATATTACCTTTTTCCCCTTTTGGAAACAGAAAATCCACTCAACCAAATGCTCAAGAGTTAGGTAAACAGTGGACAAACGGTCTGGCCTTTGGATTTTGTCATCCAGTCAGAAGTGGTAGCTTTTCTTGGAGGAATGCCAGGCTTCTCAGATGAGACCCAAGGGAGGTGAGGAGCTCCTCCGGGCAGAGAAGAGAGCATGGGAGCAGAGTCTCACCAACATAGCCCAGGGGAACTGTGCAGGGAGAGGTCTTGGCAGAGGCTAAGGACTCCATCTGGGAAAGATGTCAGTATTGGGTGGATATTAAGTACATGGCAACATGGAGCTATCTAGAGATGTGGGGTAGACCTCACTTCTTAGAGATGGGGACCTGGGGGTAGTGAGAGATGAGAGAGAAAGATGATAAGAGCTCAAATTGATTGAGCTTGACCGTGCCCAGCACAGTGTTACAGACATGATGAGAATTAGCTTCCTATATTAAGATTTAAGAGGTGGGTACGATTATTACCCAGATGAAGATGCAGAGGCATGAAGTGACCTGAGATCCTCCACTTGGTAAGTGGAAATGTTGGGATTCAAACCCAGGCAACCAGACGGGAAGCTTGGCTTTTAACCGTGACCCTGTGCTATCTCTCAGACATCTTGGTGCCTGAGTCCCTATAGCCTTTGTCCACCCCAGTCTCTTCCTGGGGGCCTCTAGTTCCCCTTGTCAAGCCCAGACCTATTGCTGCTGGTCCAGCTTCCAATTTCCTCAACAGTCCACAAAGTCCTGTTATGGTGGTAGTTGGTGTTTTGTCTGTGTTTTGGGTTCTCTATGGTGAGGAGACAGCTCCTGAAGGTTTGGAAGAGAAGTGAGGGCCCTTGAGAAGCTGAGGAGCCGGACACCCCTGGGCATCTCCATGCTGCCCATGTAGACCCTGGAGCCTGTGTGTCCCTTGTTGTATCTGTCGATGCTGTTCTGCCCTTTTCCTCTCCAGGTGATAGGCTCAAGCTTCCCAAACCTGCTGTTTCTCAGTCCAAACTACGAGATCCCAGTATTTAACTTTGAAATGTCTGCCCTTCCAACTACTAGTAGACAAAATCTCAACAAAGACGAAAATATGGTCTCCCCTTTTGCCACGGCTGTAGAAGAACAGACATGATCCTTTGCCTTGAAACTGCAGAGGGCATTCCTTACCAAGGCTTCTTGCAAAACACCCAGATTTGGACACTGTTGCTGCATCCTGGGGAAGTCAGCTTTAACCTCTAAAACTTCCATAACTCTGTTCTCCTTGCTCAACAGTGTGTGGCCCCATGAGTTCCATTTCTGGAAAATTGTCAGTATCTGTGAGTTTTTATTAAGTCTGAAGGGGTCTTGAGCACTTCTCCTTTTCCCATAGAAGTGGAGCAAACAGTGAAATTGGTGGATTCTTATTTAAACAGAGTTTGAGATCACATCTCCTTTCAATTAGGACAGTCATCAGGCCCACTTGGCGCTTTGTCAGGACAATTCCAGATGTTGTGACCCATGCCAATAACATCGATGCTCGCAGTAACAACCATAACAAACGACAAGAATAAGGCTTCCATTTACCAGACACTTACTCTATGCCTCCTCTCCTCATATCTTCCCACCAATCCCCCGAGGTTGGCCGAGGACCCCAAGTTGGACGTGGAAACCCAGGCCTGGAGAGCTAGCTGTGTGTCACCCATCCAGTAAGTCACCCGGCCAGCTGTGTCCACTCCTAGCCTCATGACCTTAATCCACATATTCATTTTCTGGCTTTAACCTCAGCTCAACATCAGACTCTGCATGCTCCCTGCCCATTTTGAAAGTCTCCCCCTCAGTGCCAATGATGGCTCCCAGGATAAGTGAGGCTGGGGGCTCTGTGTCCAGCACAACTCTCCTTGTGCGCCTGGGTGTTCCCTTATTATAAGCCAACTGTGTCAAAAACTAGCTAGTGTGGTCAAGGAAGGGCATACATATGCCTTCAGAGCACCCAGGGAGGGAGAGTGGGGTGCTTGGGGTGGGGTAGTCTTTTCCTTTCCTGGTGGAGAGTTCCTAGGGACCTTCAGAAATCACTTCATCCAACCCTCTCATTTTAAAGTTAAATGACTCTTCCAAGGCCACATAGCTATGATCAGCAGGACTCCATCTAGAATCAGCCCTGCCTGACTCACGAGTTTCTTTGTAGGTAATCTCCCCTCCGTGGCACTCCCTCACCCTCTGTTTAGGCACCCAGAGACCCCTTGCTTTTTGCTGTCCCTTCCTCTTCCTTTGAGACAGAGCTGATATCTACCATTCACACTCTAGCATGAGCTAGGGCACCAAGGTTACTCTTCTTAGGGGAGGGGCATTTTTAGCCTTATCTCTAAACGGGGAGTAGAAGCCTTCTTTCTTTCTTCCAGACTTTCAGGCTTGTGTCAGCAAGTAGTAGAGAAACAGAAAATCAAATGGTCTTCCCAGCATCTAAAATAGGCTGGGCTCTGCCCTCCAGACATCCTAACCGGTAACACATCCGTTTGCTGTTCCTTCTGAACATTGGGTGCCTCTGCCTTCCTGTCATAGCTGCAGTTCCCAAAGAAACAGATCTTCAGGCAATGACTGGTTACCTGTGTTTGGGGGCTATGCAATCCTAGGGCAGCAAGAAAGGGGGAAGGGGATAGGAAGCAGTGGCTGGTGGGGAGTCACCATGCCGGCCTGAGGAATGGGGCCATATCACAGACTCAGTGTCAGTCAGCAGGCTGGACACTCAACAGTAGCAATGACTATACCTTGACGAGAGGGATCCCATGTGTCGGATCCATGCACAGGCTCCATCCCTGCTCGTTTTGTGGTCCATGGGGCAAGCAAATGGTGGCTGAGGAGCAAGGCTGACTGGCGGTACGGGTCATCCAATGCACCTGATTGTCACCCACTTTATCAATGGTCTTTCTGGTGGGTGTTCAAATGTGGATCTACCAGCCTTGAATCTGTGCTTGCTGGACCATGCATGCACCTATTCCCTAGACCCCAGTAATCAACCTTCCAGTATTATTCTTTTCAGTCCTCTGACCAACCAGCCCAGCCATGCTCTCCTGCCCGGGAGTGTGAACGTCCATCTCAGCTCACGCCTCCCTCGATTAGCTCGGTCAGCCAAGTGTGTTGCTTGCAGCTCTGCCCCTAGGGGGGATTCCCCTCCTCCCTGGCTGGGGCTGTACACAACACCAGTCCATTTCTGGCTAGCACCAACAGAGTGGGCCCCCCGTCAGTAAACAAGGCATTAGTCTCACCCTTCTCCGTAAGTTGGCCAAACGGAACCCCTCCAAGTGTCCACAGGTCTGGGTTGAAGGAGAAACATCAGTGAAGCAAAAGTGAGTTCCCTGGGATCCTGATCATATGATGGGTTTCTGCCGTGTTGACCCACCTTATGCCTCGGAGACACCCAGGACAGCCATGGTGGACATCTCTGGTTGCACTCTCAGTCTCCTCCCATGAGGTGCTCAGCCTCTGCTAGGACCCAGTAGCCCTTTGGGAGCTATTCCTTAAACAGAGGGGCAAGGAGAACATAGCTGTGCTTTAGGTCGCAGAAGTACGAGCTGTGATTATCATAAAGGGCCTCGTCAGGGACTCTGTTCAGCATCCACGTCTACCACAGATGGTTCTAGCAGCATCAGAACGGCTGGATCATATGGTCCTGTACACAGAACTGCTTGAACCACAGCCTGGACCTGCTGCAGAGTACTTTTGCTCTAGGCTCTGCTCATATTGGCATACTCCAAAGTCACCTGATGAGTAGTTCGAAGCAGTATTCCCATTTTTTTAGTGTCTAAAAATCGAAAACGACTCCTCATTTTTGATGCCTCTTTTTTAGTGGAAGGAAATGTGAGATACAACAGCTTGTTGTGTATATTCAGTGGGATGTCCCAGCATGTCCTGACCCCTGGAGCCCTAAATATTGGTAACATTTACATCGGTGAGAGGTGGCAGGCCCCTTCTTTAATAAACCCAGGATGTTCAGGCATCTCCACTCCATTCACTGTAGGCCACCATCAGATCAGTTTTTAAGGAATCATCTTAGGAAACTATTAAAACCAGTTCCAGATATTTTTACTATAACACTGAATCCTCAGTGAGTCACAAGTGCCCTATGCCAATGAATTCTCTCCTATCCAATCTTATTTTTTTTTAAAGATTTATTTATTTATTTGAGAGAGCAAGAATGAGAGAGAGAGACTACATGAGAGGGGGGAGGGTTAGAGGGAGAAGCAGGCTCCTTGCCGAGCAGGGAGCCCGATGCGGGACTCGATCCAGGGACTCCAGGATCATGACCTGAGCCGAAGGCAGTCGCTCAACCAACTGAGCCACCCAGGCGCCCTCCAATCTTATTTTTTACAACCACCTAAGCCTTGACACCCTCAGATCCATCCCCCTGTATCTTCCCAGTACCTGTTAGCCAGATGCCCAATCCCTGGCTTGTAAGCTCTATCTTCCCACAAGAGGACACACAGTTCCTCTCTCAGGCTACACCAGGACCTGCCTCTGGTTACCAGGCAGAGGCAGTGAGAGGCAGTGAGGGAGTCAGTTCTCCAGAGGAATAAGCCTCAATCCGCAGGGCATATGCTGCCTGTGAGCTCTCCAAGAGAGGGAAGGCTGTTCTCTTCTGACAAGAGAAAGAGATTACTTCTGCCAATCAGGAGGTTTGAAGGGTTCGAGATTCTCAGGCTCAATCATCCAGTGTCCTAGACCAGATCCTGGGGTCTGCTCTTTTCCTCTCAGGGCCCTGAGGAGGCAAGGAGACTTGCTGAGGCTTTGCATTAGTATCTTTGAAATTCCTTCACCATTAGAATCAGATTCTGACCCGATTTCAGCATAGTCTGCTCTGCAACTGCATGAGATAGAGTCTCTCTTAAAACTTCTACAGAGGCTATAATAATGCCCCCCCGCCAAGATGTCCATATCCTAATCCCAGAACCTATAAATATGTTGGGTTCCATGGCAAAGGGGAACTAAGGTCACAGATGGAGTTAAAGTTGCTAATCAGCTCACCTTAAAATAGGGAGATTCTCCTGGATTACTTGGGTGGGCCCAATGTCATCACATGGGTCTTTAAAAGTGGAAAACAGAAGCTGGAGAAGAGAGACAGAGGATGAGGCATGAGATGAAGTCATTGTCCATTGCTGGCTTTGAAGGTGGATGAAGGGGCCCTGAGCTAAGGAATGCCGGAAAGCTCTAGAAGGTGGAAAAGGCAAGGAAACGGATGATCCCCTCAAACCTCTAGAAGGAACACAGCTCTGCCAACACCTTGATTTTTACCCAGCAAGACCCTTATCAGACTTCAGATCCACAGAACTCACATAATAAATGTGTGTTGCGTTAAGCCATTAAGTTGTGACAATTGTTACAACAGGAAACTAGTCAGGAGGTGCTTTGACTTTGAGGACGGGCCTGCGGCTGCCCAGCCCACCACGCTGTGTTTGGAACATCTCCAGTGCCATGGAAGAGCCACGCTACTATACGGTTTTGTAATTATCGTTACCCTGGCCCTAGCAAAGCACTTCAGCTCCTTGACCCCCCAGTGTCGTGCTCCCTGTGCACCTCACCTTGTGGGTGGAAGCATGAGGCATTAGGACATCAGCCAGTGCTAGGAGCCTTTACCACTCCACCTACCATGAGGGCCCTGTCGCCTTCAGACACAGGGCCAGTGTGATTCCAAAATCCCGTTTGGAAAGTTTGCTTCCTAAATCCACTCCTGGTCACAGTTATGATATCCTGAGTCCCTTAGACTCTCACTACTTAGAGTGGTCTGCCGAGCAGCTTTCTGGCCTCACCTGGGAGCTGGTGAGCAATGCAGAGTCTCGGGCGCCACCCAGACCCACCGAACTGATCCTGCCTTTTCCCAAGAGCCCCTGGTGATTCCAAGGCCCGTACAGATTTGAGAAGTGATAACCAAGAAAACACAACCCAAGGATTGGAAGCTGACCCTTTATTTGGGAGGGCATGTCCAGGCAGCAGCGGGGAGGGCAAAGAGCAGAGGCAGGGAAGGACAGGAGCAATTTAAGGGGGTGCATCGCTGTGCTGGCCACCACTTCACGACAAGCTGCAGAGATAGCTGGCTGCTCCCAGATGTGCCTCCCCATCCACCTGCGCAGCCCGGGGCAGCTACATGGAGAAGGTTCCCTCTCCTGTTCCTCCCTGGTCAAAGTGAGAATTAGCTAATTCCCTGAACTTGTAAGCTACATCCGCCAGGCCCTCCGGCCGCAAGCGGGAAGGCAAGATCTCACACCACGCCATATCGTGGGGCATTTTACTTCAATCAGGATCAGCCAGAAACCTGGGGGCTGCGGCTGGCTGGCCTGGTGGTGTGGTGTCAGTAGGCAGTGGTCCAGTTTCCCTGTGCGAGCACCTCACTGGCCCCAGGGGGTGGGGGACACAGATGTGCATGGAGTAGGTTAGCCCACTCCCAGTGGGACACAGGGGATCAGACCGGCCAGACAAGACCTCACCACTCTCTCACCCATCATTGAGCCTTGTGTTCAAAACATTTGCTGGGGACTGGGGAGCCATGGGGATTGCCCCACCACCATGGTAGTTGCTTGGTTGTTTCTGGTTTGATTTGCGGAGAGTGAAGGAGAATTCCGGTCTGAAGAACTGGTGTGCAGAGGGTACAGCCCCCACATGGAAACTGGCTTAGACAGTACCATTTCTCTCTGCCCTTCCCCTAAGAAGTCTCCCCAGAAATTCCCAAGATTATTTTTCTTTTCTAAAGATTTTATCTATTTATTTGAGAGAGAGAGAGAGCATGAGCAGGGTAAGGGGCAGAGAGAGAAGCAGCTCCCCACTGAGCGGGGAGCCTGATGCAGGGCTTGATCCCAGGACCCTGAGACCATGACTTGAGCTGAGGGCAGATGCTTAACTGACTGAGCCACCCAAGTGCCCCGAAATTCCCAAAGTTATTAATGAGGGAATGTCATTCCAGCAGAATCCATGGTTCCTAGAGAGTTGTAATCAGAGACTATGACCCTGGGAAAGGCACTTGACTTCCCTAAGCCTTCATTTCCTCATCTGTGACAAGGGACAATGTCAGATAGCCATTAAGCCAGCTGGAGGAACTAAGACCATGGGGCAATGGTGTTCGTCAGTTCTCTCTGAGGCAGCCCGGCAGGCTGACCAAACTGAGCACTCTTGACAAGAGGCTCTTTCAAAAGAGGCAAGAGAGACCTTTGGTGCTTACAGTAGACAGCTGAAAGCGGCACCGCTCACCTGCCCGCCCTGGTCTCACACCCCCATCCCAAGGAGGTGCCTGCTCGGTGTGGGGTGTTCTCCTGAAGGGTGCACATGGCTGGTGACCACTGCACTATCAGTGACACATGGACCTCAGCTCTAGACCTGCACAATGTCCCAGCCACGGCAACTTCTAGAGACCTGCAAAGAGATCAGCAGTGTCTCAGGCAGTAAGCAAGCAGGAAGAACGTGGATGGTCTCCCACAATGCACCCCACCCCCCCCACTTCGTCTCCACAGCTCCATGACCCCAGACACAACTATCCCAACCCTGGCAGACAGCAAGGCTGCGCCTACCACTGTCTGGGCCACAGCAGATGCTAGAGACGACAGCAGCCATGGCGATCACTATCCTCATTCTCGAAGCTGAAGTGAGGCTTCGATGATCAGTGATCGATTCACTCCCGAGACATGCCCATTAGAGAGGGGCCCCGGGTTGCATTGGCTTACCTGCTTGACTTTGCTTGAAGAGATGATGTTTACTAATGGTACAAATTGAAACATTCTTGTGAACAAAATTTCTTTTTTTTTTTTTTTAAAGATTTTATTTATTTATTTGACAGAGAGAGACACAGCGAGAGAGGGAACACAAGCAGGGGGAGTGGGAGAGGGAGAAGCAGGCTTCCCGCCGAGCAGGGAGCCTGATGCGGGGCTCGATCCCAGGACCCTGGGATCACGACCTGAGCCGAAGGCAGATGCTTAACGACTGAGCCACCCAGGCGCCCCAGTGAACAGAATTTCTTGACCAATGCAAAGTGGCCACTGGGTCCAGAATAACTCTCTTTCCCTTTCCCAAAGGAAAGATAAATCAGGAACAGTGCGGAGAGAGCTCCCCCCCCCTTGCACGCATAAATTGTCCTGATACCGGAGGCTGCAGAATAGTATACCTCCTGCCCAGACCTCCCTCATCAGGGATATTCAGTATAAGCACCATTAGTTTGATCCCCAAGGTGCAGGTATCCCTAGATGGGACACACACCATTGGACCCATGAGTGGTCCATGGACGCCATGGACCCATTGGACCCATGAGTGGTCCATGGACTCCATAAGTGGTCCATGGAGAAGCTTATATACTGCTAAGAGTAGGACCTCTGGGATGCTGAGGCCCAGGAGTGGGGTAATGAGGGGTACTCGAAGGGGGAGGGGCCACCTCCGAAGCCATATGTTCTCTTCATAAGAGTCTTGCCAGAAGTAGGCTTCAAGAAGCAAGAGAGGAGGTCAGGTGAAGAATGGAGGCACAGACAGCAAAGGAAACTGTCCCCTCTGAGGGGATGGGGCAGGGAGTTTGGCGGGGTTTCTCCTGCCCTGTGGGACTCAGGACAGGCACAGAAAAGGCAAGAATTGGCTCTTACCAAACCTGTGGAGCGGCTACTGTGCCGGAGGACTTCACTAGTGATCAGTAAAAAATGTGTTCTATTTACTGAGAGCCTCATAATAAATAATCCTTATAATAATAAGGTCTAATAACCCAAACTCTTATAATAATAAGCACAATTAACCATATTGTTTTTCTTAGACTCAAATCACAGTGACTCCAATGAGAAAATTCTTAAGGGAGTTGGATCCAATTATTTACGACTTTTGATTAAATTGAGGGAAAGGGAAGTAGATTGTATGAAAAATCTGTCTCTATGACAGAACCCCAAAATTCACACAGATTGTAAAAAGAGTCAAAAATTAAAAATAAATAATATATTTGGTGTTGAATGTTGTAAGAAATCTAATGTGAACTACAAAATGTTTAAGCCATGAACTTTTAGAAAGGGTTAGGTTTGGGGCGCCTGGGTGGCTCAGTCGGTTAAGCGTCTGCCTTCGGCTCGGGTCATGATCCCAGGGTCCTGGGATCGAGCCCCGCATCGGGCTCCCTGCTCATCGGGGAGCCTGCTTCTCCCTCTCCCACTCCCCCTGCTTGTGTTCCCTCTCTTGCTGTGTCTCTCTCTGTCAAATAAATAAAATCTTTAAAAAAAAAAAAAAGAAAAAAAAAGAAAGGGTTAGGTTCCTGGAAAGGTGGCTGCCTGGCTTTTCAATGTTAAGGGGCCACATTTATGAATGAATCGGTGTGGTTTCCCTTGAGCTTAGAAATGGCCTTAGGGCAGGTCACCTGAAAACCCACCCAGCTCAACCCTGGGTAAGCAGTGACCGATACCTTGGTACACAGAGATGAGACTGGGTGGTCACTGGATCAGGCACTTTAGAGGCCTCAACTCATTTCTGATTTACGGAGACCCCTGGGATATTCGCCGCCATGGCCCCAATTTCCACAGAACAAACCATCGCAAAGAGACTTCCCCTGGCCTGCTTCCCCTCCCTCACAAATGTGAGTAGAGCCTAATTTGTGTTGAGCATCATCCAAAGCCCTGAAAAAAACCCCATCTGTGCCGTCAAGAGACTGCAGGTCCCAGGGTGAAGGCTACCCAGCTCCAGGTATGGAGGGAAACCGGGGGGAGCAATCCGGGGCCTGGACACCGGAAGGAAGGCTTCCCTGGGGAGGTGGCGCTCAGCTGACGTTGGAAGGTAAGTCAGGGTTCTCCATTCCTGACAAACTGGACAGGCACGGAGCTGAGGGGTCACGAGAGGCTCACGTGGCCACACCCCACGGAAGGGCACAGAGAGGGGGCAGGAATGAGACAGGAGAAGTTGGCTGAGGCCAGGCGTGTGCTGGGTCTAGAATGCCATGCTGAGGGACCAGTCGTTTGAGAGGCAACATGCATGAGCACCTGCTACGCGCCAGGCACCGTTCTTAGCCATTTGCACTTAATAAGTTTTGAAACTTCACAACCACCCTCTGAAGTACAGATTATCATTAGTCCCAATTTACAGGGGAGGAAGCAGGCCCAGAGAGACACAGGCATTTGTCCTGGATCACACAGCTGGGAAGGGGCAGAGCAGGGACTTGATGCTTCAGGCGCCAAGGAACAGGCCGATGAGTGGCAGCTCTCCAAGGGTTGACTCTGGGCACATGGGCTGGATCCCCAGATCACTCGCTCTCTAAGCTGGGTGCACATCATCGGAGCAGGGATGCCCAGGCCCCACCTGCGCCTCCCAAGTCAGAATCGCTGGGGCCTGGGCCCACGAGAATGCCTCTTCATAAGCTCCATAGATGGGACCTGCTGGGCAGGGCCTAGAAAACCACACAGCTTTGCCTCCCATTTGCTTATGAGGAAACTGAGGCCCAGAGGGGCTCCCTCAGCCCACAAAAGTCCCAGAATGAAATGAATAAGTGACCAAACCCACAAAGCCACTACCCCCAACCTGTGTTCTTTACCCAGAGAAGAGGGAGGGGAGGAGGGAAGGAAAGGACATGGGGTGAGGGGCGGGCGGGGGGGGGGGGCTCCTTGTTGAGCAGACTGTGTTTCCTTAGGTGCAGGACAAAGGCCACTCGTGGCACCAGAGGGGGATCTTCGGTGGACAGGGTCACAGCTTCACCTAACATGAAATCCAACCGTATTGGTTTCTTGCTAGTGGCGTAAAACAAAACAAACTTATTCTCAGAAATCCAAAATCAGTCTTATGGGTGAAAATCAAGGTGACCGTAGGGCTGGTTCCTCCCAGAGATGCCAGGGGACAGTGTATTTTCTTGCCTCTTCCAACCTCTACGAGCAGCAAGGCATGGAACATTCCTTGGCTCCCCGGCCACCTTGCTCCAATCCCTGCTTCCTTGTCACACCTCCTTTTCTCTTATCATATCTCCCTCTGTCTCCCTCTTGCAAGGGCAGCTCTGAGTACACTGGGCCCACCCGGGAAATGCAGGCTGATCACTCGCAGTGGTCTTCAACTTAATCACTTCCGCAAAGTCCCCTTTACCTTGGAAGATGACAAGTTCGCAGATTCTGCGGATCTGCATTGACATCTTATGATGGGGAGGTCATCATTCTGCCTATCACACTCGTGATGAGAAAAATCTCTCCCTTTTCAATTTTCGCTTCTCCAAGCAGCATTTCCTCCCTTCCCTAATGCTTGCGCATCTCACCTTCTCAAAAAGAGCAAGCAGGCTCAGGCTTGTGCTGCCTCAGGTTGCTCATCTGTAAAATGGGGATGATTATAGTAGGGACTGAGTGAGAGCACAGGTAAGAATTCGGGCTATGCCCAGCACGGTGTCAGCTCTAGATAGACACTACTCTTTCTCAATGTATTTATGGCAAGTGATACTGATTACCGATGATTCATTTCCAGATGTCATATGGAATTTATCTTTAAAATAAATTCATTAGGGTGCCTGGGTGGCTCAGTCGGTTAAGGGTCTGCCTTTAGCTCAGGTCATGATCCCAGGGTCCTGGGATTGAGCCCTGTGACTGGCTCCTTGCTCAGCGGGGAGCCTGCTTCTCCCTCTCCTGCTCCCCCTGCTTGTGCTCTCTCTCTCTTTCTGTCAAATAAATAAATCTTTAAATAAATAAATAAATTCGTTAAGGAGAAAGGAAGGAAGAAGAAAGAAAGAAAAAAGAAAGAAAGAAGAAAGAAAGAAAGAAAAGAAAGTAAAAGAAAAGAGAAAAAGAAAAAAAAAAAAAGCCTGAGAGCCAATTGAAAAATTATTAAGTAAATCAAACTATAGGTATTGCACCAAGGTGGCAAATCAGGATCATGAGCCTCAACACTGTGTGGCCGTGACAGTGTCCTGCACGCCCCGGAAATGCTACTGTGGAGACAGTCAGTCAGTATTTGCCGAATAAGTGAAGGAATGACTAACGGCCGAGCACCGTATCAGAGGTCTTTCCCGTACTGTCTCACGCAGTCCTTGCAACAGCCCTCTGAAGGAGGTAACCCTGGTTATCCTCATTTTCCAGAGGAGCGAGCAGAGGCTCAGAGATTCAGCAATGGCAAAGCACTCAGAAAATAGGACCGGAGGTGTTGGATTCTAATTCCAACTCGTCCAACTGCCGCTTGGCTGACTTCTAAGACATTTTGCCCCATTGACAATCCAGTTCCCACTATTTCCATCACAGTGGAATGAAAGTGGTTTTTTCCCCCTTCCAGGGGCACAATTCCTCCTTGAAGCTGATGTTCATTTGGGGAACCTGCCCCTTAAAGGGGCTCAGAATTCCTTGGCCACGCCTCTGAAAGGTCACAGAATCTCTGCACTCCGCGCCCTGCTTTTAAATAGATGGCCACCAGAGGGGGGTATTTATCTGTGTTTCTCGGGCCTCAAGCGCCACCAGAAGCCAAAAAGCAGAGAGAGCACCAAGATCGGAGTCGGCCTGGCTGACGCGGGGACCGGGCTTCCTAAAAGCCCATACGTGGGACAGAGAAGCTGGTCCCCTGGCAAGCCCCAGCATATTCTGAGACACAGCTCTGGTGTGCAGGAAAGGAAGCCCAGACGACAGCCTATTTCCTGGCACACTCCTCCATGCCCTGAGAGTCAAGGCTGGAAGGTGGGGCCCTGGCCAGCCGTGGTCTATGGGGCCTGTGCACCTCCGCCCTTTCGGCAGGCCTTGAGCCGCCTTGGGCTTCTGGACCCAGCAATGGCTATAGCTGACCGCTGGGCACATACCCTACTCCAGAGGCATGGCAGGCCTTCCCTCTTTCCCCAGGCATCACCCCAAATGGCAGGCCTGACCCTGTGAGCGGGTGTGGGAGGGCACGAGATGCCGTAAGCTGCAACCAACTCAGGGCCACAGGCTGCACGTGGGCCAGGCCTCCTAAGACCGACAGGGAGACTCCAATGAGCTTCCTTTAAAAACGCCTCTGCAGAAGGAGACCCCAGCAACAGGCAAAGGGTAGATGAGGGGTTTGAGAGAAAGGCTCCTGACCACTTGGTTGTGAACTTGCCACGTGACTCGAGTGCCTGTCTCCTACCGCAGCGTAGAGGCCACAGCAGGGCTGGGGGGGAAACCCATCGTCAGCCGCAGATGGCGGGGGCTGGTTGTACGGTGGGTGTCTGCACCGAATGTCCCTCTCTCGGTTCCTCCTTTGTAACCTCACCTGCCCCACAGGCCCCGCCCCCCGGGGCTGCTAAAGGAGCAATTAACCCACAAGGGAGCAAACCCAGTGATGAATTGTACATATCAAATGTATATTGACTATAGTATATAATGACTCATATTTATTGAGTGCTTCTCTAGGCACCATGCGAGATGACTGACAATGGTTACATTGATCACCCCACGGATTGCTCACAGCAACCACATGGGTTAAGTGGGATCATTCCCGTTTTCACTTGAGAAAACAGGCTGAGATAAATTAAATCACTTGTTGAGATTTGCACTTAGCCACTCAGCTGGGATTCAAACCCAGGTCCTCCTGATCTCAGAGCCTATGTCTGCTGTAACTCCTCTATCTTGCCCCTGGCTCTACGTTGAATCCCAAAGCAAATCACCCGTGTGCTTGACTTTACTAATTTAAATCAGAAACTGAAAAACAACAATGAAAATCACATCCAATTTTCCATCCAGAAATAATAATTCACAGTTTGGTATTTATATTTATAAATACACGTATGAATCTATAATTTACCATAAGATAGCATTTTATAGGCTGTTTTGTTAATAATGCTATTAGAACATAACATCTTTGCATATTAGAAAATGTTCTACAATCCATTTTTTCAGAGCTTCATAATATGTCTTCATTGGGATGATACCCAATTTATTTAACCAATCCCCTACTGTTGGACATTCAGGTCAGTTACAGTCTGTTATAGTTACAAACACTGCTGTGGTGAATACCCCTGAAGAGAAGTCTTTGCTCTGTTTAATTCTGCAGGATGAATTACCAGAACTGGAGCTGCCAGGTTCATTGTCAGGCCTTGGGTCTATATTGCTGGTCTCTAATGTGCCTGGGCAGTCAGGCCCTTTGGAGTCACTTCGTTCACTGTTCCCTGGTGGGGACAGGTGGTTTCTCAGGACCTGGGAGGACCCCTTCCACCTAGTTTCCTGAACTCATCCTCTGGGCACCAATACACTGCAAATGAGACAAATTTCCTGGCGCTTGGGTTTCCGGAGGGCTGTCTCCTGATGCAGCTCTAGAGAAGAGCAGAGAGCAGGGTGGGGGCCCTCCCTGGGAGGCAGCCCCTCTAGCTGGCGCAGTAAGCGACCTCTTCTTCCACCTCAAGGACCCGTGGGGTCCAGAGGAAGTGAGAGGCAGTTGAATGGGGAGAGGGAAGTAGGGGCAGGAGGGCAGGAGGGAGGTGGCAGCCCCAGAAGCTGGCTGCAACTTTCTTCCAGTCTGCTGATCTGCAGGAGGGAAGTCCTCAGGCCGCTACTGAAGGCTGCTCAGGGACAGCTGCCCACCCTCCTTCCCCCCCAGGCCGACGGCCGGCCTGGCACGAGCGAGGCTGGGGCAAGTCATCCGCAAGCTTCAGGAGAACGGAGCCCAGAGAGGGGAGGGGCTGCCCGGAAGCACGGAGTGGAGGGGGAGCTGCTCCTGCTTCTAGAGCCTGAGGCATAGATGGCACGTTGAGTCCAGGGCTCTCCTCCAGGCCTCAGCTCTGCAGGGCCCCTGCAAGCTGAAACATGAAAGGACTTTGATCAGATTGGGGCCTGGGGGCCTGCGTGACCCCTGCAGCCAGAAAGAACCTTGCACAGTGCAAGTTCTCTCATTTTTCCCTGAAGCCCCTTCACATTCTCTTCCTTCTGTTGCTATCTTGATGGGCCCTGCTGCTCCTCTGGGAGAATCCCCAGGCCTTGTCCATGGCCCTTGTCAGCGTGCCTGCTGGGTGTGTGTGTGTGTGTGTGTGTGTGTGTGTGTGTGCGCGCGCGCGCGCACGCAGAGGGTGCCTATAACCAACCGGCTGCCCTTTTGAAACCTGGCCATAGGCCAGGTTCCTCTCTGCTCTTCGGATTCTCCAGGGCCAGGTTCTTCCCTGGAACCTCCAGAAAGAGTGTCCTCACTTCAGACGACCCAAAGATGTGGCTTCCGATAAAGTTCATATCCAGTCTGGGTGAGGGGGGCAGAGAATGTAGGGTCAGGATGGGCCAGAAGAGGGGGCCAGGGAAGAGGGAAAGAGACACAGAGGAGATGAGAGACAGGAGTGAAAGGGAGTGGGAGAGAAGCAGAGACAGACAGGAGGTGAGCATGAGGGGACAGAGAAGTAGAAAGAGACAGAAACAGACTCAGAGAGTGAGAGGGAGGGAGGGGGGGAAGGAGGGAGGAAGGGAGAGGTGGCCAGAGCAGTGCTTAGGAAAGAAACACTCACGGGAAGGGGGAGAAAGAGCAGGGAAAGAAAATGTGACAGCAAGAAGACAGGAAAGAGACTGGCCAGAGGAGAGAAGGCAGGAGAAGGGGAGAGAAAGGTGAGAAGGAGAGAACCAGAAGAGAGACAGAATGAGGGGGAAACAAGGGGAGCCAAGTGAGGAGAAAGGCAGGAGAGAAAGGGGGGAAACAGGAAAGTAACTGGGAAGAGAGAGAGGGGAGTGGGGTGCCCCAGGCACTGTGGGCATCAGCTACAGCACCGGTCTGAGCACACGCAGTGGGCCTGGCCCGGAGGCCCCCTCCCCTCGGCTGGCAGGGCTGTTGGAGGAGGGGCGGGTCTGCAGCAGGTGGCCGCCCCTGGGTGGGGCCCGCAGGCCAAGCCCGCAGGGGTATAAGTCAGAGGCTGGGCCAGCCGAGCACCTGTCAGGCACAGCTCCCGTGTGCAGGTGCCGGGCAGGTGGCTCCAGCCGAGCCCAGCCCCAGCATGAGCTCCTTTGACCTCCCGGCACCCTCCCCACCTCGTGGCAGCCCCCAGTTCCCCAGCATCGGCCAGGAGCCCCCCGAGATGAGCCTTTACTATGAGAACTTCTTCCACCCACAGGGCGTGCCCAGCCCTCAGCGGCCCCCTTCCTTTGAGGGGGGCGGCGAGTACGGGGCCACCCCCAACCCCTACCTCTGGCTCAACGGGCCGGCCATGACTCCGCCACCGTACCTGCCCAGCACCAACACCAGCCCCTTTCTGCCCCAGGCCTACGGTGTGCAGAGGCAGCTGCTGCCCGGCATGTCTGGGCTGGGGGGCGGTGACCTGGGCTGGCTGCCCATCCCCTCACAGGAGGAGCTGATGAAGCTGGTGCGGCCCCCCTATTCCTACTCGGCTCTCATTGCCATGGCCATCCACGGGGCGCCTGACAAGCGCCTCACCCTCAGCCAGATCTACCAGTACGTGGCCGACAACTTCCCCTTCTACAACAAGAGCAAGGCCGGCTGGCAGAACTCCATCCGCCACAACCTGTCTCTCAATGACTGCTTCAAGAAGGTGCCCCGTGATGAGGACGACCCGGGTAAGGGGGCTGCTGGTGCAGTGTGGGGCAGGGGGCCCAGCCTCTGACACCCCCGAGGAAGGCTCATGTCATTCCTCCCTAGCACCCCATTCTAGAAAGTTCTGACGTGGCTGTGTCCCCTGAGACAGGGGGCTGAGGGTTGTCGGCAGTGAAGGAACCTGGGAGAGCCCTGGAGGAAGGGTTTTGATCCTGGCTGGACGACGGAGCGGTCAGCAACTCCAGGCATTTTAGATCTCTGAGCCTCAGTTTCCCCATCTGAAAAATAGGGATGGTAACAGTGGCTCCTTTGCAGGCCTGTGATGGGGCCATGAGGTCATGCAGGCAGGGACTGGGTGCTAACAAGCACCCATAGTCTACAGTAATTGCCGTGATCACTCTGAGTCCCTGGCACCCAGCTCATATGAAGTCCTCAGGGGGAGCCGGACTAGGCAAAGCCCAAGTGCACTCCCAGACCTCTGGGGAGAGATCTGATTTTGTTAAACATGCATGAAGGGCCATAATGTGCTGCCTGCCCTAGTTACATAATCTCCTTTAACCCATCCCTACAGGTAGCTCTTACTGAACCCATTGTCCAGATGAAGGGAGTGACACTCAGAGGTGAAGCAGCCTGCCCTAGGGGACACAGAATGGAGGGATAGCCCTGGAGCCCGTATCTGAGCAGAGGTCTCTCTAACACCAAGGGCTGTGAACTCTTCCTTTTTAATGATGGATTTCTACAATGCGGGGACATACAGAAAGTAATATATTAAATACTCAGATATGCATTTCCCAGAATTAAAGTCCATTCTTGTTCCCCCACGGGAAGCCAGGGCATGGCTCAGAGCCCCCAGCTCTGGCCGCTAGGAGGCTAGCAGGGGCAGGGCTGGTGGGCCCCCCGGAGAGGACAAGTGTCCAGTCCAATGACTGGCCTCACCCACAGGCCGAGCTCAGGTCCTATCTCCGGCCGGCACTTCCTGGTGACAAAGCCCACCTACACATCTAGCGCCCCCCCTTTCTCACGGTCAGCCTGAGGAAGAAGGGACAGGTACAACTGGCCCACTTTTCAGACTAGGAAACTGAGGCTTGCCCAGAGTCCCTCAGCCAGTTAGGAGCAAAGCCAGGACTCAAGTCCATCCTCAGACTCCCTGCCCAAAACGTTCAGGGAGCTCTGAAGTGTTTCGTGAGTTTTCTTTCACATCAGCCATGGAAGAAGGCCCTCCCTCTCCATCCCCCCTGTACCCGAACTTCTTCCAGAGGCCTGCACTGCGAGTGCTCTCATGGCTTACGCCTCTGTGCCCTCAGAGCGCCCAGTGTGGGGTGGGCTGAAATAAAGCTGCTCGCTGGCACTGGGTGGTTGGTGCGTGCGAGTCCTCTGTTTCTCTGTCCCTGCCTTCTCTTCTGTCTTCTGCATGGGCTTCCTTGGTGTTTACTTGGTGACACCAAGAGAAACACATAAAGAGAAACAGGAGCAAGGCATGTTGTCCAGCTCTCTGCTTACTTCTCCCACTTTTGTACCAGGCAAAGGGAATTACTGGACCCTGGACCCCAACTGTGAGAAGATGTTCGATAATGGAAATTTCCGCAGGAAGAGGAAGAGAAAATCGGATGTTTCCTCCAGCCTGGCCTCTGAGAAGACAGAGAACAGCCTCCTGGAGGGCAGCCCCAAGACCGGGGAGGCCCAGGACATCTTGGACAGTGCTTCACCGGGGACCACCGGCTCTGCAGAGAAGCAGTCCTCCCCTCCCCCGCTGGGCACCCCCTGCCTCAACAGCTTCCTCTCCACCATGACAGCCTATGTGAGCGGGTCCAGCCCAGTGAGCCGTCCCATGGCCACACCAGGACTGAGCCCTGAGCCCACT
This sequence comes from Neomonachus schauinslandi, assembly GCF_002201575.2. NCBI lineage: Eukaryota > Metazoa > Chordata > Mammalia > Carnivora > Phocidae > Neomonachus > Neomonachus schauinslandi. The sequence goes on along the minus strand of NC_058409.1, from coordinate 91,898,445 downwards.
GACAAGATGGGGCAGAACGTGCTGAACTTCAGCTCCTACACCCCACTCACCAACCTCAGCGGCCACGGGGGTGGGGGCGAGTGGGCCAACCCCATGCCCACCAACGCTCTCGGCTATGGAGGCTCTGTCCTCAACCAGTTCAGCCCTCATTTCTACAACAGCATCAACACAAACAGCATCCTCTACCCCAGGGAGGGCACCGAGGTCTAGAACAGAACGGCTCCCGAACCAGCTGGACATGCATAGGAGAAAAGCAGTCGAGGCCTCCCATGCCAGCATCACTGTGGTCCAAGACCTCTGAGCTGCCCAGACATACCCAGGAAGCTCAGAGGAATTCAGCCTTTTTCTAGAGCATGGTGGAAACCTTCTGCTTATCTCACATACACCCACACTCACACTCACCAAGTCTGCAGCGGCAATACTGGCGCCTGATAACAGTAATCATGGTGGCCATTTGTCGAATACTCACTACGCACCAGGTGCCGTCCTAGGCTCTTCAAAGGCATAATCACACTTACATTTACAGTCACCCTGTGAGATTCCAGTGAACTGCTTCACTTAACAGATGAGGAAACTGAAGCTCCAGGAAGTTAGGTAACTTTCCCAGGACCTCACAAACTAGTAAGGGGCAGGGCCAAGAGTGGGGTCCAGGTCTATATGACCCCCGAAGTCTGGGCCAGCAGAGGCAGGGATGGGGCAGTTGGTCAAGCAGCTAAGGAAGGTCAGTGTGAAAGCTGCTTGTGGCAGGCACATCCTCTACCTTCTGGCTGTCCTTCAAAATTTAGCCCTAGCCCCGGGCACATCTCATCCTGGTCTAAGTCCTTATTCTGTGGCTCCCAACTTACCTGTAGACACTCCTTTTGCTGCCACCCGAGGAGGGAAGCCCGGGCCCGTGAAGGACAGTGGTCCCACCTCTCCCCCCAGAGGGACATTGCTTCCCCAGCCCCAGAGAGCGTGAGCAGGGCAGGGAGAGGAGTGAGGCACCGCATCCCCCGCCCCAGCCCTGTCCACCTGCAAGCCCAGCTTCCTGTGCGCACGTCAAGGACCAGTGAGCTGAAAGTGGCTGAGTCTTCCAAGAGAAAGAAGGCTGAATGAGCGCTTCCTTTTTTAGAGCCTGGGAGAGGTGAATGTCGGAGAAAACAATGCCTCAAGGAAGGGGGCTGTGGCCCACTGCACAGGGCCCCACGCCTGCAGCTCCTGAGACTCTTCTCGTTTTTACATGTACTTTACATGCCTGTGATGTGTCATCACAACACACCCTGGGAAGTGTTTTTGTTTTCTTATTTTCTTTTGAATTAAAAAATGTTTAAAAGCACCATGTGTGTCCCTTCCTTATGGGTTTTCCTGTCTTTTAGCTGCTGGTCAATTAAACATGGAGCCAAATGCAGCCTGGAGCCAAAGGCTTTTGGGACGGGAGACAGAGAAAGAATGGGTATCAAGGCTTTTGTCTTCCTCCCTGCTGGCATGGAGACAGGGCGGAAGTCCCCAGTGAAAAGAGGGACACTTGCAGGGATGGGGTAGGTGCATGGAGGAAACTGTCTGTATTGAGCCCCAAACAGGGACTGGGCTTGTCCGCATCTTTGTAGCTCAAGCCAGCCTCATAGCCGTGCTGACGATGTAATTCCCCCTAACAGCCCTGGGAAGGGGGCGGTACTGGTCCCATTACACAGAGGGGAAAACTGAGGATCAGTGGGGGTAGAGCCACTTGCCTGGAGTCCACAGCCAGTCCACGCCCAGAGCATCTGGCTGTGGCACCTCGGACATGGCTACGCCCGGTGGCAATGACACCAGGACCGTTGGCTCTGATTCACTGAGGGCTGAGCACTGGGGGCCAAGTGCTCTGCAGGTGGGAGCTCCTTTATGCTCCCCGGGTGTGTGCACCGTGATGCGCCCCGCTGCTGGAGGACTTGTGCATGGTGGCCGGAGGCTGCTGGTTGGAGTCTCCTCCTGGGGCGTGCATGCAGGGGGTTCGAGCCAGGGCCCTGTGGCCCCCTGCACAAGCCCGGCCAAGCTGCCCACTCAGACTCGAGCAGGGGCGCTCTTTCCCTGGGGCAACAGAGGTCAGATGGAAACAGCTACAGTCACAATAACAACGATGACAATCACAATAACACTCATGGCAGGTTTACTATGTGTCAGGCACAGCGTCAGGACTTGGCCTGCTTTATTGCATTTAATCCTCAAAATGACCCGGTGCCACCAATTGTATTATCTCCGTGTTAGAGGTGAGAAAACTGAGGCCTGGAGAGATTCCGTAACTTGCTCCAGGACACAGGGCCAGAATCCAAACGCAGAGCCACCGCACGGTGCCTGAAACTCCCCGCTGCGCCCAGCGCTGGGAGCCCAGGACTCAACGCGAGCCATGTCAGGCAAGCTGCGGAGAGAAAGGCCTGCTTGGAAACCCCGCAGCTTCTTTCCTGGAGAACCCCTCTCTGCAGGGAGCCAGACTTCTGGCGGCAGAGGCGGGACAGTGGCTGAGGGGAGTGGAGGGAAGTGACACGGTGTCAGCGAGTAAAAGCCCTAGAAGACTCCCAACAGGCTGAGCCCTGTACAGACAGAACACCCCGGGAGGCTGGGGCAAGAAGGGACTTCACAGACGTCGCCAGGGAGACGGGGCAGAGGCAGAGACGACTTGCGGTTCTTAGGCCCTGACCAGGATTTTTGGTCACGCTAGATCCCACTGCCACTGACTGCCTCAGCTGACCCTGCAATTCCGCTCTCCATATAGATAACGGCACCCCTGCTCTGCAGGCCGCACCCCTTTCCCAGCAGGCCCGCCGTGAGGGCAGTCTGGGCAAGGCGTGGGGTGGGGAGGGGCCTGGGCCCCCAGCCTGGCTGACGGGGAGGTGGTGGCTTAGACTCGAGGCCACAGCACCCGTGGAGGCCAAGCCTCCATTCCTCCTCAGCCCGGGATTTAGCGGGGACAGCAGTGAACAGAATGTCCGCAGGGCTGTGACAACACAAAGACCTTGCCCGCTCTGGACCATGACTCTCGAGTGCGGGGAGCTCCCGGAGGCAGGCCCGGAGCTCACAGGAAAGGACACGCAAGAGGCCCAGGTCAAGAGGAGGACGTCCTGGTCAGCTTACACAGGCAGTTTCCTACCCCTCTTTTGGTGCTCTTCCTCTGAGAAGAAACGAGAGCTGGCGAGAGGATGAAGGAGGGCTATCCACCAAGCATTCAACCCTGTGCAGAGCGCTCTGGCTGGACACTGCATTTATTACCTGCCCGCCCCCCGCTCCAGTCTGGCTCTCCACTGACCACAGGGCCTCCAAGACCAATAAAGGGTCTGAGAAGAGGGCTTGCTGTGTGTGGGACAGCCCAGGCAGGCTGGAAAGGGGAAAACAGGGAAGCCAAGGAAGAGCGGAGAGGGGAGCCAAGAATGAAAGGACCATCTTCGCTCTCCCCTCCCGATATTCATTCTCCCGAGCTCCCAAACTGAAAGGTGACCCTAGGGGGGAGTAATGTCTATTGAGCAGCTAGTATGTGGCCAGCACCATTGGGATTTGGAGATTTAGCAGTGAGCAATAGGCAGGCCCACCCAAAAGGGGCTCCTGGGCTGGCAGAGAGACGGACGACCAGCTCCCTGCGGCATGGGCTCTGCCGGGCACGGAGGAGGCGCTCACACAGGGGAGGGGTCAGGTGGGCTCACTGCAGTCCATGACAGCTGAACTAGGTCTTTAGGACCAGTAGGATTTCTCCTTAGGAAAGGGAGAAGGGAGGAGCATTGCCGACAGAGGTAGAATCTATGCAAAGGCCAGGAGATGAGAGAGAGAGATGCAAGTGGTTCAAGAGGGCAGCAGCGTAGTGAGAGAAGGAAGCAGAGCCGGGAGCAGGGGTGGGACCACAGGGCCCTGGAATCCCTGGGATCCTGCTAAGGGGATGACTCTCGGGGGGAGAACAGGCCAAGAGATCTTAGGGACCATTTCGAGGGTGTGCATGAAAATGTCTAATGTGCGTCTCTTCTGGCCTAGGAATTCCTCTCCTGGCAATTTTATTTTTGAAGCTGAGCATGCACAGATTTTGTGCAAGAATGGCCATCTCAGGGGGGCTCCTGCTAGTGAAGCGGTGGGGTAACTTGCATGTTCGTGAGCAAAACACTCAGCAAATAAGCAGTGGCCCACAACGATCACGGGACAGTGTGCAGCTGATGAACGGGATGAGCTAGATCCAGCAGATCTCCCTGAAAGATGCCGACGAGGCGCTGGAAGGGGAGAAGGTGGGGAGCACGTGATGAGACTAGATGTCAAATACCTGATGTATGCAAATATATGCTCCGCGTGTTTAAATGTGTGGAGCAAAATACACACAAAGAGAAAGGAGGGGAAGAAGATCAAGAGGGCTAATGAGAAAGAAGGAAAACAAAACAGAAAGGGGGACGAGAGAAGGAAAGGAGAAGAAAGGGGACTTGGGAAGGTATCCGATCAGGTTAATAATCATCTTAAAATGGGTAGAGGTTTCCTTTTTCTTTTCTCTTTTTCTCTATAGTCTCCCCTCTCTCCCTTTCTCTTTTTTGCTCCCTTGTCCCTATTTTCTCATTTTTTTAAGGTAACAAACATTTGTTGTTATTATAAGAAGAAAGACATGAAGCCAACAAAAGTTAAAAGAACCGAACTCCTCCCAGCTCACCCACCACCCACCCCCAGGGTCAGCAGGAGACAACAGCAAGGCCAAGTCTCAGCCCCCTGCCTGGTGCTAGGGCAAGAAAGAGGGACTTGTAATTTGCGTGCCCCTCTCCTTAAACTCCACGGAGCTCCCAGGCCCTCCTGTGGACCTACAGGAAGCACAACCCACCGTTCTGTCCTCAAATGTCGCTAGCAAGGCTGACTGCCACGGGCCAGGCCAAGAACTCTCTAGAACACTCATCCGTCTGTGCACTCACTTCTGGAAACCCTCATTGGGTGCAAAGCCCACACAGTCTTGGGAGTCACACAGACTGGGTTCAAATCTACCATCTGTGTGACCTCCTCCTGGACCCTCAGTTTCCTTACTTATAAAATGGGAATAAGCCCACACAGAGTTGCCATGAGGAATAAATGAAATAAGATTGTAAGGCACCAGGCACTGGGCAATCACTCGATAAACAGTGGCTTTTATGACTAAGTCACATCCTCAGACCCAAACGACGTCACGGAGCCTTCATTCGACTGGCTCACTCCTTCTGCAGCTCCGAAGAAGCTGGACATCCCCCGTACTCATTTCTAAGAGCTGTTCTAACAAATTACCACCAACTGGGTCGACGAAAACAACAGAAACGTATTCTCTCCCAGTTCTGAAGGCTAAATCGGAACCAAGGTGTGGGCTGGGCGGGACTCCCTCCAAAAACTCTAGGAAAGAGTCCTTCCTTGCCTCTTTCTAACTTCCAGTCACCAGCAATCCTCGACGTTTCCTCGCTTGTAGACACATCACTCCAATCTCTGCCTCCCTCTTCACACAATCTCCTCCATGTGTCTGTACCTGTGTGTTTCTTCCTTTTCTTGCAAGGACAACAGTCATGTTGGGTTTAGGGTCCAGTATGACCTCATCTTAACTTTACTAGTTATATCTATAAATACCTTATTTCCAAATAACATCACAGTCTGAGTTTCTGAGTGTACATGAATTTTGGGGGGATGTTATTTAACCCAGTGCACCCCCCCCAGTGCTTGGCAATGTTGGCACTATGCTCAGTGAACTATCATTCCATAACCCTTGACGTTGGGTCAACTAAACATGCCATCCTGCCTTGGACCCAAGAGTCTGCTTACACAGGTCAAAGGGCCTTTGTTAGCAAACCCTTATTGCAAGGGGCCCTTCCCCTCTGGCACCAGACACTCCAGTCCTTGAGGTGGCCCATGGTGAGCCTCCCATCTGCAAAGGCTTCTGGTATTGGTGGACAGGTGACGGAGAAGAGATTTAGCCCATCCTTCCTGAACCTAGAAGCCCTGGGGCCATGGGTGAGAGGACTGCTTCTTCTGCCCTGGGTATGTTCACTGCATGGGCTAGAGCAGAGTCAAGGAATGCACATTTATCGGGTCTCAAATATGGTGCTTTTTACCTAGGACCCTATTTAAGTTGCACAGCAAACGACTGAGTAATTCTCAGCCTAATGCTAAGGACAAGGAACCAAGAATCAGAGAGTGCAATTTGGCTCAGATCACAGGCTAGTAAATGCTAGAGCTGGGATATCAGAATTCACAATCTTAGACACTAATTAGCCATCACCTTAGCCTTCAAGGGTTAAATGAGAATGTACACGTGAAAATGCCTGGCACACGGGAGGTGGTCAGGAGAGTCTGTCTCTCTGAGTAACCCCCTTCTAGGTCCCCCCCCGCCCCCATCCCGGCCAGCAGCTCTTGCTCTCCAATGGCCCGGTGACGAGGAAAAGGCTATACAATCTGGGTCATGCTATACAAGCTTGTTCTTTCCTCCTTAATGGCCGGAGGCCAAGGACCAGAGGAGCTGGGGCAGGGACATGGAGGCAATCCTTACCCAGGCACACGGCCCGCCTTCTGCATCGGTGCTGGGATGGACTGGCTGCCTCTGGAAACCTCATCTGTCTCGCCTGCAAGGACACGGCAGCCTTCTTCCCCACCTCGGTGCTTTGCACAGGTCACTGAACTTCAGCCTGTGGTCACTGGGCTTCAAAGGACCTATGCTGTCCCCAGTGTGGACCAGCACACTTAGCAGCTCTTCCCAGAGCCCCATGGCTCCTCCCCAGCTGTGGCTCCCAGGATCCAGAACAATCCTCAGAGTTCCCAGCACACAACACCGGAGAAAATGAGACAGAACCTCTCAATGTCCCAAGATTTACATTTCCTGCGGACAACCAGCTGCTGGCTTTACCTTGGAGAAAAGGCTCAGAAAGATGGCATGAGAGTCCCTACTTCTGCTCCCTGTGACAGAGAGCGTGGGAAGGACGGTCGGCTCGCAGCTACCCAGAGGCGCTAATTCCCCTTCACCCACATCTGCTCCTGCCACTTAACACTGCACACCTCAAAGCACGCCCTCTCCCTCCAAGCCTCAGTTTCCCCTTCTCCAAAATAAGCATGGATTTGGACATGGGATATGAACGTGCTTTAGAAACCTCTAAGTGCTGATGCAGGTGAGGGCTTATGTTAACAGCTTGTATGGTTTTAGCTCCTGTCATGAGCCAGAATCTAAAATCCCATGAGGTAGGCATTATTCTCCTTATTTACTAGGTAAGGAAAGGTGTCTTAGAGACACTGTTTTGCTCACATTCCCACAGAGGCAAGACTTGTGCCCAGGTCTGGCTGGCTCACAGGGTCTTTCAATAATACAAATAATAGGGGTAACAGTAATCCTAATCTTCATAAGAGGACTGCCTCGCCAGGACCGGGCTGCTCAGAACAAATTGCTGGGTACCAGACACCCAGGCACCCGGATGGCGGTCCTTCCCTCCTGCCAAGTTCTGTGACCAGGTCCTCCCTCCTGGCTGGGCCCTGCCCTGCCAGCTTCCTTCATGTGCCTCATCTCTAGGGAGGAGGGAGGGAAGGTGCAGGAGAGAGGACACAGCAGACAAGAAACCCACTGTGCATTCTGGAAAGTGACTGCCTCAGTCCAAACCCCGGCTCCTGCCACTGTCCCCGAGACCTCAAGTTTCTCATCACGTGTATAGCGGTGATCACCTCACCCTCCTCACCATTCACGGAGTGGGGTAGCTGATGGGGCAGAGGGAGAGTCTCTCTAAGCATCAGTGAAGTCCAACAGCGTTTCCGAGGCACACGGGGCACACAGCATGGCCCACACAGGATGATTTTAGGTGACCCATGGACAAGGCATTAAATGACACTGATCCGTGGGTGAAAGTTTGTCTTTTCCCCATTCAGGCCTGGTTTCAGCTGAGGAGAAATCCCCAGCTGGGCGCCTGCCTGCCCGTCTTCAGCACCTCCCTAATCTTGCTAATCTCCCTTTTTCACACAAGCTCACAGCCCTTTGAGGAGATGATATCCAACAATAATTGAATAACAGTTTGTTTTATTGTGTTTGTTTTTACAGTTACCTTCTCTCCACAGCAAGTGATGCTGGTTCACTTTCCAAAGGAATGACATAAAGGTCAAATCTGTTTATTTGAGAGAACCGTGAGTCGGTGTCAAGAAAACATGTTAAGTGAATGAGAGTACAGGGGATATATGATTACGGTGCAAAACAAACCAAAACAAAAACAAGCAAAAGTAGTGCCTGAGGGATGAATGTGGGCAAGTCTGCGTGGCTGGAGGTAAAGTGTCAGACCTGCTCCAGTCCCTGAGAGTTGTTTGAAATGGCAGCTCTCTTCTGGTCCTTTCCTAGAGGGGACAGCCCTGTCTGTGCCTGGCTGAAGCAGGTGGTCTCTCCTGTGAGACCCTTGAGGTATCTGTTCTATCAGGGTTATGGAGCGACTTGCATTCTGGAAGGAGTAGATGGGCCGGCACGTGTGGGAGATGTTGCCAGCAGTGATAAAGGCCCTCACCTCAAGCAAGCCTGGTCCCTCGTCACCTGCATGGATCCTCCCCTTGACCTGCTCTCAGTAACAGGTTACAGATAAGGCCTTGGCTTCCTGGCCCTGTCCCCAGGCTGGGGCCTCAAGGACCTGCAGTAAGCAAGAATCTGTGGTGGCTCCCCTCACTGTGGTTTTTTGTGTTTCTTTTTTATTTTATTTTTTTAAGATTTTATTTATTTATCGGAGAGAGAGAGAGAGCACACAAGCAGGGGGAGCAGGAGAGGGAAATCAGGCTCCGCGCTGAGCAAGGAGCCCAATGCAGGACTCAACCCCAGGACCCTGGGATCATGACCTGAGCTGAAGGCAGATGCTTAACCAGCTGAACCACCCAAGCATCCTTGTTTTTTTTGTTTTTGTTGTTGTTGTTATTTTTTTGAGAGAGAGAGAGAGAGAGAGCATGAGTGGGGGGGAGGGGCAGAGGGAGAAGCAGACTCCCCACTGAGCAGGGAGCCCGACACGGGACTCGATCCCAGGACCCTGGGACCATGACCCAAGCTGAAGGCAGACACCTAACCAACTGAGCTACCCAGGCACATCGCCCGCCCCCCACTGTTTTCTAACGAGCCCATAGAAAGAACACAATTGGTTGACTGGCTGCCTGGGTCACAAAGACAAGGAGCAAGAAAATGCACTTCAAAAATGACTATATTCCCATGGTCCTACATCAGATCACTTAACACTGTGAACATGACAATACTCCCCAGACTGATCTAGAGATTCAGTGTGATTTCCGCTAGGATCCCCAATGATTATGTTGTAGAAATTGACAAGCTGATTCTAAAATTCATATGGACCTAGAAGGAATCCAGAAGAAACAAAACAATCCTGAAAAAAAAAAAAGAATGAAGTAGAAGGACTTCCACCTCCTGATTTCAAAACTTACTACAAAGCAACAGTAATTAAGACAGTGCCTCACTGACACAAAGATAGTTGTAGGGACCAATGAAACAGGGTTGAGAGACATATACACCTGTTGTCTGCTCATTTTGACAAGGGTACAAAGACCATTCAATGGAAGGAAAAAAAATATTTTCAGCAAATGAGGCTGCAACAGCTGGACAGCCACATAAGAATGAATGTTGAACCCTTACCCCACATCATATACATAAATTAACTCAAACAGGATCAAAGACCTAAGTTTTATTTATTTATTTATTTATTTATTTATTTATTTATTTATAACATATAATGTATTATTTGCTTCAGGGGTACAGGTTTGTGATTCATCAGTCTTGCACAATTCACAGCGCTCACCATAGCACATACCCTCCCCAGTGTCTATCACCCAGTCACCCCATCCCTCCCACCCCCCTCCACTCCAGCAACGAAGTCTTAAGTTTAAGAACTAAAAGTATATGAATCTAAGTAGAAGGCATAGTAAACTTCACAGTCTTGGGTTTGGCAAAGAATTCTGTGATCTGACCCCAAAAGCAAAAGCAACAAAGAAAAAGACAGATAAATAAGACTTAACTAAAATTAAAGACTATGTGCTTCAAAAGACACCAACAAGAGAGTGCACAGACACCCCACAGAGTAAGAGAAAATATTTGCAAATCATGTATCTAGTCAGGGACTTGTATCTAGAATGCGTAAAGAACTCTTACAACTCAATAACAAAAAAGACAACCTATTTGTAAAACAGACAAAGGATTTGAATAGATATTTCTCCAAGGAAGATTTACAAATGGTCAATAAGAACGTGAAAAGATGCTTGCAAACATTAGTCACCAGAGAAATGCAAATCAAAACCACAGTAAGATACCACGTCACCCCACAAGGATGGCTAGACTCACTCACACCAAACACGGCACAGGTGGTGCCCCTGTGTGTCTTGGAACAAAGGGAAGCTTCTCCTTATAAACCCGAAGGATGGGGTCGCTGAGGGGGGTGGAGTGGGGAGGGAGAGTCTAGAGAGAGGGATTTTCTTTAGCAGCTACTCTGTGCCAGGTGCCGAACTGGGTGTAGAAGCCACAGCAGGGGACCTAACTTCTAATGGGAGAAACCGCTAATAAACGCGAGCAGGTTATATGATTACACTGACATGTAATACCAGGCCGGGGGGGTGATCATTGCTCTGAAGGAAACACAAGCAGGGTCAGGGCTCAGACAGTGACATTAGAGCAGGGACTTGGGACGTGAAGGAGCCGGCCACACAGACAGCTGAAAGAGGCCACGCCAGCAGGGCAGCAGGGCCCTGGAGAGAGAAAGAGCACAGCACGTTTGAGGAACAACCATCAGACCAGGGTGCTCAGTCAACAAGGTGAAGGAGCAGAAACCAGCGGGACCTCACAGGCCTTGGCAACAGTTTGGATTTCTTCACAGCTAAAGGGGAGAGCGATGGGGGCAAGAGTTCGTGTGGCGGGAAAGCTGGAAGAGAGAAAGCTCAGGACACTTGGAAGGGCTCACACCCACCCAGGAGCCGCCCGCAGCACCCCTGAATGTGTCTGCCAATTAAAGGGCAGCCAGCAACACTGCAAACTGGCTGCTTTTTCCCAAAACACAGATGGAGATAGCCTGGTTTCCAGGAGGGCGGGGACGACACCTGGTCCAGTTTCGGTAAATCCTTCTTATGCAAAATTCCAGCTCCTGCTCAATCACCAAAGCCTCTGTCGTCTTGCACATGAAACTCTGGCCTCACAAGATGTACCAGGCAAAGAGGGAAACAAAGTCCCTGCGTGACAAAGTGGACAAACTCCAGCCCCGCCACTCACGGGCGGGGTGAACTCGGGTGGGTCCCTTCCCTCTGAGCCCCAGTCCTCTCTTCTGGACAGTGGGGCGGCCATGCCTCATTTATGGAGTTGTTCATGATTCATCAAGATTGGGTTGTTTTTGAAAACACTTTGTGCAGGGTCAGGTCATTTATTTACTCATTTGTTTTCCGTATCCCTGTCTAGACTGTAGAGTGCTTGAGAACAGGGTGCTGTCTAGTTCAGCTCAGCCGTCCCAGGGCAGAGCACAGAGCCCGCACCCAGGAAGCACTCCACAATTATTTGCTCAGCGTATGAGTAGCATATGCTTATGAGCTATCTGCAAATAGAACATCGGATGCAGCTTTATGATCTTTTGTTTCTGAATATTACAGAAGATTTTTCTCCGTTGGGTCCAAATGACCACTGCATGATTTGTATTATAAGGTTACTAGCAATGATACTTTCCATGAACTTTCTCTCCAAATGAGCAGATCTGCCTGTGATTCTGTTAATGTATCCCAATTGCCTTTGGATTTTCTACCCAATCTGTTGATTTGGGTGAAATATATGAAATAATCAGTGTCTACCCCAATACCTACTGTAGAAAACAAATGAAATTAATATCTTTAATTAATGCATTTATTCACTCATTCTTTTTCTCGGTAAATACTTGTAGAACCTCCAAATATTTTGAATATTTAGAATATAGTAAATACTTGAGAACCTTCAAGTGGACTGTGGGACTGAGCATGGAATAGGTCTCTCATAGTCCCTGCCATCCAGGGGCCTATATTCTAGTAGGAGAAACAGGCATAAATCAACTCCTTAGACAAAAAATTAACTAACTGTAATTGAGATCAGAGCGAAGAAGGCCAAGTCCAGGTGCTATGAGTATGTGCATCAAGGCCCCTAACTTGGAACGAGGTATCAGGGAAGGCTTCTGTGACGAGGTGGGTTTGGGGCTGAGCCTGACTGGAGAGAGGAGAGGAGACCTCTGAGCCAGGCAGGACAAGTCACCACAAGACCGAATCCTGTAAGAGTCTTGCATTTGTTTTAGTTTTTTTTTTAAAGATTTTATTTATTTATTTGAGAGAGAGAGAGAGCGAGCGAGCACAAGCAGGGGGTAGTGGGAGAGGGAGAAGCAGGCTCCCTGCTGAGCAGAGAGCCTGACATGGGCTCGATCCCAGGACCCTGAGATCACGACCTAAGCCGAAGGCAGATGCTTAACTGACTGAGTCACCCAGGTGCCCCTGAGAGAGCGTTGCAGTTTTGAGAATTGGAAGGGAGGCCAACAACGGGGAAAGGGATACATGACAATGTTGGAGGTTTGGTGGGGGCAAGTCAGGCAGGGGTTTGTGGACCTGAGAAAGGACTTGGAGTCAATCTAAAAACAAGGCAACACAATCAAAGTGGTTGAATTCAGGTAAAGATAGAAATATCTATCTTCTGAAATCACTCTGGCTAATGTTTCTATGAGATTTTGTGCATTTCCGTGTGTTCAAAACTGGAATCCTATGCTTGATCTTCACAGCAGTCTTGCAAGGTCAATGGTGTGGTCAGCTCAGACTGTCTTTCATGTCACAGACGAGGAAACTGAGGCACGGGGACATGAGAGAGCTTGATAAGAGCTTGACTAGACGGGGCAAAGTGTTTAACTCTGAATTCCAGCCTTAGGAGCAGCCTGACTCCATCAATGAATAAATGGAGTGTGGGAAGGAGTAGTGGAGGATGTCTCATGTTCTCTCTCTGCAACTCTCCCTAAGGTTATTGAAAATGTGAATCTGCAGTGGGGCAAGCTGAGTAGGTGTGAGCAGGAAGTCAGCTGTTGGCAGACCTCAGAGCAGGTGGTTCAGCCATCCTTTCTTCCCAGTGCTGGGGGTTTCAGCATTAAAACCCCCGCTGGGGAAGGACACCTGGTCCACAGCTTGTCTCCTGTCTGCTCCCACTCAGGGTCCCTCATCTCCTAACAAAAGTACATCCCCTTAGTTTCAGAATTAACTGAATGATGATCATCAGTGTCCATTCAGACAATTGTGCTTGTCTGCTCTGTACCTGACTTTTCCCTTGGAAACAGCTGCGGGGTGGGCAAACAATTCAGGGCTAGCCAATGGGGCTTAGTGCTGATCTCTCCTTGACCCTGATCAATAAATGTTTTCTAAATGTAATAAAATTTAATGACTCTAATAGAACTCTTCTGGTTGCAAGTGACAGAAAATCCCACCCAAGAAAATTTCATTGACTCACATAACAAACACTTCCCATCCTAGGGTTGGCTGCTCTCCCACCACGACCAGCAGGTGCAGACCTCTAGGGACATGAATGCACATGGTCAGAGCCTTGGGCTTAAGGAACAAAGGGCACTAGATGGTCTGGATTTGGGGCAGGATTTGGGCATCTTATTTGCAGCCACAGAAACTCACTATGTATATTGATAAGTGGAAAAAGACACAAAAGAAGGCTCTTGAATGACCCATAGATTCTAAGATCAGGCCCAAGAACCAGGTTCGGGAGAAAGGCAAGGGCTAGGAATGCCGGGTATAGGAATTGCAGTCTGGGTCAGCCGCTGGGGCCCTGTGTTTAGAATCACAGTGCTGATGCCTTGCTACTCCTCTAGGAGTAGTTCCGGACCCAGGCTGTCCCCTCAAACTCAAAGCCCAAGGGGCAACATGCACTTGATGAAGCTGGGTCTTGCACACCCACCCTGCCTGGATAGGAGAGGTGGCATCCAAGCCCTGCTTCCTTCTAAGACTCACATAGAATTCTTCCCTAATAAAAAAGGACTTGGATGCAAATCTAGGGGAAAAAGTAACAAATATCCATTTTAAGAAGTGAGCTGAATAAGAGCCTTGTGGGAGCTCACATTCAAATGCCTTCAGAGTGAGGTGAGCATATGTCTCTGCTAAAGACATCCAAATTCAACTTTAGAAATTACTCTTTTGGATAGAAAAACCATGTCAGATTCAGCTGTGAGCCACCAATATGTAAGGAAACCTAGGCTTCATTCTTCGGGTAATGGGAAGCCATAGAAGGATTTAAGCAGGAGAGGAGAGGCATGTGGTCAGACCTGCATTGAGAAAGGTCCCTATGGCTGCTGTGGGGAGAGTTGCCGGGCAAGAGAGAGGAGTCCCAGGAAACTGAGAGAGAGAGAGAGAGAGAGAGAGAAAGGCTGTGGAGTTTGGAAGGAGGGGTGGATTTGAGACATTTCTTTTTTTTTGAGAGTAGAGGGGGAATGGGCCCAGAGAGAGGAAGAGAGAGAATCTTAAGCAGATTCCACGTCCAGTGTGGAGCCTGACATGGGGCTCTATCTCACAACCCTGAAATCATAACCTGAGTTGAAATCAAGAGTCAGACACTTAGCCAACTGAGCCACACAGGTGCCCCAGATTTGAGACATTCTTAAAAGTAAAAGGCAGCAGGATTGGGTGACTGAAGCTCCAAGGGCCGTTGGGGGTGAGGGAGAGGTAGGAGTCAAGAACCCCCCATATTCCTGGCTTAGGAGACCAAACGTCCTCCAACACTTCCTCCAGAGTACTTCATTTCTATTAGCAAGGAAAGGATATTGTAAAGGCCAAATTACACAACTGAAGAGGAAATCCAAGGCAGAGGGAAGAATAGAAAGGACTGTGGGCTCAACAGTGTGATTCATTATTACTCTGTAAGGTAAGAAGAAGAAAAAAGAATTGATCCTGGATGAAGAAATTGGGTTTGGCTAAGCCTGGGGCTATGGGAGGTGAGTCTGCTCCAGAATCCTTGGGAGCATGCGGTTGAGGGGTGAGGGGGAAGGAGGGGAGGATGTGGCTGCAAGTGCTTACAGAGACATTTTGTCCGAGACCAGGGATGGGCAAGTCTAGAGAACTGGGTTTATTGCTCAGAAGGAAGTAGTACATTGGCAGTACTCAGTGCTAGCCCTGAAGAGGTGCCTCACTGCCAACTAAGCTGAAAACAAATCATCGGGATAGCCTGGTGCTAACTCAACCTGAGCCCCATCTTGTGCAGATGAGGAGATGCAGATGGTGAGAAATGGAGCAACTTGAGAAGGTTACACAGGAAGTGCTGGAGTGTAAGTGAAATCTCTAAATCTCAGCTCCAGATTGCGGACTCCCAGCAGAATCCTGTGCCCCTAAGCCACCTGGACCTGGGGGTTGTGATTTATGCCAAATAGGATCTCCCACTGGTCTAGCCACTAGCACCATGTTTGATAAATGTTTACATAAAGGAATTAATTTTCCATCGGTTTGATATCACTTGATTCATGGAGTGACCGGGATGAATTATATTTCTCCTGTGGAGATCCAGAGCAGAGGAGAGGAAAATCAATGAGCTCTTGGTGAGTCAGAGAAGCTTCCTTGAGAGTATTAAGTGGAGTATCAGATATGCCAAGAGGGCAGAAGAGAACCATCCAGGAGGCCAGGACAAGGGATGCATTTTAATAGGTCTTCCTGTTCATTTTTTATGCCCGCTAAGGGTGGTGAGAACATTCGAACCGAAACTTGACTATGGTCTGTAAAGGATTGCTAGGCTCTGTATGGATGTAAGACAACCTAGGATACAGAGTTGGGCGACCAAAATAATAAAACTTCTGGCATAGTCTAGGTCAAATGTCAGCAAACTTTTTCTGTAAAGAACCAGATAGCAAACATTTTAGGCTTTGCAGGCCAAGAGGCAAAATTTAGGACACTGTAAAGGGGCGAGAGAGAAAAAAAAATCTCCCGAATTTTTGTTAAAGAAAAAATATAATGACTATAAATGAGTCCAAATTTTTGAAATACAGTTCCACTAATGGGGAAGATGAGATTCTTTCATTGGGATAATATTTCATTTAATAGGGATTCAAAGTGAGTATCACCTATCATCAAAACAATTGCAAATGTTCATCTGTTAATGCTGATGTGCAAATCGATTTTACACACTTCGCATTTGACAGTGTCATGAGGCATCCGTGAGATTTGTAGCACACCCAGCAAAGGTACTAAGCTACTAGAGCACCAGCAACTGCTCAGCTCTGCAGAGCACAAAAGCCACCATGGAGTGTAGGTAAATGAAGGTGTCTTGTTCTAATAAATATTTATGGACACTGAAATTAGACTTTCATACAATTTTCACGTGTCCCCAGGTAACTTTCTTTTGATTTTTCAAAATCACTTAAGAATGTAAAAACCATTCTTAACGTGTGGCCAGACGAGAAGAAGCAGTGAGCCAGATCTGGCTCACAGACCATGATCTGGCATGAAAGATGAAGCTGTTGATAATCAGGATTGTCAAGGGACATCTCTGATATTCTACAGAGGGCCCTAATATCAGACTGGCAGGGGAGAAGCACCTTGGAGGAAGGCCTAAGAATTGAGATTATATGGGACTAGAAATAAGGAGTTTTGAGGCTCCCGGAGGCTCGGGAAGACGCCAGCCTTAGTTCTGGAATGAGGGTTCTCCAGACTGCTCCCGACTTGATGCGTTTGGCAGGACTTGACCAATGCTCTCGTGGCTCAAGACGCCTTCAACTCTGGAAGCCTGATCGTGGATTTCATTTCAGTCTGTGTGGCCATGCCAGGCCCCCAAAGTCTTAAACACATGGGGTTACCGAAGGACTAAGAGCTGTCTAAAAAGGACAACCTCCCAGACTCCTGAGACCAAGGTAGCAGCTGGGTTGAGGTGCAGAGAGCAGCATTTAGTGCTTAGAAAACCACCCTTATCTCTAGCCGCTCAGGTGGAGTGTGCCACCTGTTTATGAGTAAACTAATGGTCTAATCTCAGCTGGAGGCAAAGTAATGGGGCAAGGCAGGTTTGGAGAACACCCAGGCTGTGCTGCCCCACGTTTAACCCTTCCTAGGCAACAGCAGGTGAGTGTATAAGCACCACCCCAACTGAAAGACCCTTAACCTAAGCCCCCGTTTTTAGCAGGTTCCGACAGGAGAGGGGAGAGCCCCGCTCCAAACCACAACAATTCAGCCCACCCATGGTCCTGCCAACTCAAAGCTGATTTTGCAGCTTTTAATAACCATGGAACAGCTGAGAAAAGCACTGAGTTATTTAATCAT
Organism: Neomonachus schauinslandi; assembly: GCF_002201575.2. NCBI lineage: Eukaryota > Metazoa > Chordata > Mammalia > Carnivora > Phocidae > Neomonachus > Neomonachus schauinslandi. The sequence continues at coordinate 91,881,243 of NC_058409.1, read as the reverse complement.
GCAGCAAATAACCACTAAGCACCTACTGTATGCTGGGCACTATTAGGGATGCAGCATGAACAAGATAAGCATCATCTAGCTATGTTCAAATGGAAAGATTCTCAAATGACCCCTTGGCCCCACCTCTGTGTCAAGGCAGACAGTGTATTATTGTCCCCATTTCACAAAAGAATTAGTTGCCATGCACAGTGTCACCCAGGAAATAAGGGTAGAAAGTGGACGAGAACTTAGGTCTCCTTGGTCTGAGCATAAAATTTCCACTTTGTTAAGATAGACTTATTGCCTCACTTTGCCCTCCTTCGTGATTGTGATCCTGTGCCAAACTGTTTGGGGTGCTTGGGATGTGAAGACAAAGAAGCTCATCCCCCTTCCCCAAGGAGTCTATGTCTGAGGGGATGACAGGGACCCTGGGCTCTACTCCCATACACAGAGCCAGTGAAGGAGCACTCAGAGGGGAGTCCTCAGTGAGGAGGCTGAGCCATAGGATGGCGGAGAGACAGACCTTTCACTTATTAGGTCACCTTGGGTAAGCGGCACTCCTTTCGATGCCTCAGTTTCCTTGTCTGTTAAATGGGTATAACAACAGCACCTACTTCACTGGGTGGTTGTGATGGGCTGAATTAAGGTACATGTGAAGAATTTGACACAGTGCCAGAATGGTACAGAGTTAGCACTCA